>NC_053493.1:9316770-9531362 GCF_905171775.1 Rana temporaria
CACAATCACGCCTTAACATATATCACCCCAAACGTCCTGCAGTTAGCAAAATGTTTAGGTCGAAAAACCCTGCCGTTTGGTAAGATTGGCTTCTTGTTAGAGATGGGCTATCTGTTCGAGCCGAACATGAGTTCGACTTGAACATTGTCTGTTCGTCCGGTCGCGGAACAGCGAACAATTTGGGATGTTCGCGGCAAATTCGAAAAGCCGTGGAACACCCTTTAAAAATTTTTGTTATTTTATTTATTATTTTTATTTTTTTGTAAGGTTGTGTATCGTATAGCAACTGTGCTTTTAAGTTCTACATTTACCCCGGTGTGTTAACCGGTGTGTTACCTAAGCCAGTATTAGGTCAATCTAGCAGGCCACTTGAGTTGAGGACATTCTATTGCCGGCCTTCTGGATTTGCTTTTGGATCCCTAGGAGCTGGATTGATCTCAGGTCTACGGACTATCTTTTCTGATACATGATAGCTTATGGTGTGTCCTCCACTGCTTTTTTCTTTTGTATTCTTTTTTGTTTGCTGATGTGTTTTTTTCAATAAAACTCTTTGTACAAGATAAGTCTATGGGAGAAATCAAAAGTACTAATTTTAAAGGCTAATATGCAAGTTATTGTCATAAAAAGTGTTTGGGGACCCGGGTCCTGCCTCAGGATACATGTATCAATGCAAACAAAAAGTTGTAAAAACTGAAATTTTTTCGGGAGCAGCGATTTTAATGATGCTTAAAGTGAAACAATAAAAGTTAAATATTCCTTTAAATTTTGTACCTGGGGTGTCTATTGTATGCCTGTAAAGTAGCGCATGTTTCCCATGCTTAGAAAAGTCCCTGTAGCAAAATTACATTTCTAAAGGAAAAAAAGTAATTTATTGATCGCGGCAATAATGAATTGCCGGGTCCTGACAAAATTGCTAATTTTAAAGGCTTATATGCAAGTTATTGCCATAAAAAGTGTTTGGGGACCCAGGACCTGCCCCAGGGGACATGTATCAATGCAAAAAAAAGTTTTAAAAACAGACGTTTTTTTGAGAACAGCAATTTTAATAATGCTTAAAGTGAAACAATAAAAAAAAAATATTGAATATTGAAAAAAAAACAGCATGGGCTCCCCCTTAGTCCATTACCAGTCCCCTTGGTTCTGGTATGAATATTAAGGGGAACCCTGAACCAAAATGATAAATAAAAAAAAAGCGTGGGGGTCGCCCCCAAATTCCATATCAAGCCCTTCAGGTCTGGTATGGATATTAAGGGGAATCCTGCGCCATTAAAAAAAAATGGTGTGGGGTTCCCCCCAAAAATCCATACCAGACCCTTATCCAAGCACGCAACCTGGCAGGCCGCAGGAAAATAGGGGGGAGGAGAGCGGCCCCCCTCAAGAACCGTAGCAGGCCACATGCCCTCAACATGGGGAGCATGTCCCCATGTTGATGGGGACAAGGGCCTCATCCCCACAACCCTTGCCCGGTGGTTGTGGGGGTCTGCGTGCGGGGGGCTCATCAGAATATGGAAGCCCCGTTTAACAAAGGGGACCCACAGATGCCGCCCCCTATGTGAATTGGTAAAGGGGTACATTGGACCCCTACCATTTTACCCCAAAAAGTGACAAAAAAGGTAAAAAAACACACACACACAGTCCTTTAATTAAAAAAAAAAATCCTTGTACGACCCGGACCTGCCGCTATGAACAATACAGCCTCCTCCGAGAATTTTCTAAGCATGCGAAACATGTGCTACTTTAAGGGCAGGTTCACACTTGTGCGATGCCAGACATTGCATGTAATTTGCAGCGCACTGCTGTTCACATTACATGCGATGTCTGTGTGGTGTGACTTTTTTCTGTTCGGACCACAATCGGATCACATGTGTGTTCACACATATGCAATCTGATTCAAGTCTGAACTGTCAGTTAGAAGTGCGATACGCAAGCTGAACTGGGTGTGTCGTTAACATATAATGACACTCCCTAGCAGTTCGCATATGGCAGTGTGAACTGCCATGAGTGTCGGGTGCGATGCGGGAACCCGCAGTGGATTTGCAGGGTTCTCGCATTGCACCAGTGTGAACCGGGCCTAAGAAATATTTTTTTTAGTTTACAAAATGCATGCATGCAATGACAGTTGATAAGGATTAACCGCTTGCCAACCGCCGCACGACGATGTACGGCGACAGAATGGCACGGCTGCGCACATGGGCGTCCAGGTATGTCCCCTTTAAGATGCAGAGCCATTGGTCGTGAGCGCGGCGGCATGTTCATAGCTGTGCTGCAAAGTGTCCCTGGAAATTTTTTTCAAATGTTGGCAACTATGTGGCTTTGAAATGACAGAGCTCAATTCTTTTAGAATCCGTGGGTGGATGCCATCAGGTCCAGGTGCTTTATCCACCTTTATTCTGTCTAAATATTTCTGGACCAGATCACTTTTGAGCCATTGTGGATTTGGGGCTTTGTCACTACCACCCCTATTATGGACATGAGCTCCCCCATGCTCCTTTGTAGAAAGTATTTAATAAATTAGCCTTTTCTTTGTCCCCAGTCACCCACTCTAGATTATTTTGTAAGGGGCCTACATGCAGAGGCGTCTCTAGGGGGGGGCCAGAGGGGGCCCTGACCCCCCCAACATTATGCTGTGCCCCACCATGTGCCCCCCCAAAAAAAAAAAAAAAATTTTTTTTTTTTGCTTTTTTTTTTTTTTTTTTTTTTTTCGGGCCGCCGCTGGAGTAACAGTCTCTCCTGAGAGGGAGAGCGTCCCCAGTCAGCTCTGCGGGGCATTCCTCCCCCCTCCCTCTGCTCGCTGACACTGCATAATGCGAGCGTTCACACAACCACAGCCGCCCGATCTGCTCCTTCCCCTGCATCCTCATTGGCACGGAGAAGAGCGAGTTGCAGAAAGGACTCCATGAGCACTGTGGGGGAGGGGGGCCCAAGCCTTCATCTCAGTTACTGAAAAAACAGACTGATTTCTCCCGTCCTTAGGACAGGAGAACCAGCCTGTAAATTCCGAGAGTGGTGACTGCAAGCTGAGCCAAGTGTCAGTCTATGACACTCTTTTTCAGCCCAGCGAGTCTAGCCACCCCCCCCACTCTCCTCACATACGAGCAGGGAGGAATAAAGCTCCTCCTCCTTCTCCTTTTAGTCCCGCCCACACTATCTTGGTGTGCTGTATCTGAAGAGAGGGGATGTGTGTTCAGGAAATATGAAAATCAGCAGCATGTGTGTGAATGATGCCTGAGATTCTAGCCTGGACCGTGGGTATGTGTGTGCACTGCAGACTGCAGTACACTGTAATCACTGAACTGCATTATCTCTATCCCTTCTCTCCCCCATCTGTCTCCCTCCCCCTCTCCTGTTCTTTCAAGACATTCACAATTTACTTTCTGTAATGGTCACCACCATTTACGATATTCCAATCCATCGCCCCACGACAGGTTATCCGACAGTCCGACAGACATCAGACACGACCCATTTCATATTTTCCAGAATAAACGAGACAAAACAAGCTCTGGTACTGGCTCCAAAATGAATGAATCCTTTAATGGTAACTTAGCTTTGTTATATACAGTACAAGCATGTTACAGTTAATCACAGGGACAAAGACACACTCCACCCACACATCACACAATGGGGGGGCTTCATACACATTCTTTTAGATAATAACATTCCGATGAGTTAATTACTACTTATTACCCAGACGGTCTGGCTCCGCATTTAGAGGGGTTAATTACTACAGCTTGACAAGTCACATTCCACATCTTAACAGTGTCATTAGCATACACAATGAACAGGTCTTAGGAGCAGACCTAATTAGCACAATGGACACAAAACAGTATTAGCATCACACAAAGGAATGTCTAGGAGCAGACTCAATTAACACCTCAAAAGCATGTGTCCCCCCATTGAATGAAAACACTCTATTGACCTGTCGGAGTCAGACTTTAACAACTTGTAATATTTCAAGATATCCTGCAATACATGAATTATCAGTAATGTCCCATCTCATGTAATTTATAATTATCATTTCTCAGTCACCCTATGCCCAAAAGGGCATAGTGACGCTGGCACAGGAGTAAACCCCATCCTTCAAAAGTCTCTGGGTGTCACGGGCCATTCTGTTACACTTTCACTTTCAGTTAGGCAGGTAATATACAATGCAAATTTTTTTCCTACATCCACAGATTGCAGGAAAGAAACTTGCATGATTCCCCCATCAACACAAACAGTGCTGACGGGAATATCCCTCCTGCCCAGCAATTGTATTCTATACAGCAACCACTGGTGATAATCATAAGAGAATCTGCTCATTAATGGTTCAAATCTCAGCTAGTTCCTGCTGAACCAGCTGAGATTTAAACTGTCTATGGCTGGTCTTAGCTCTTAGGCAGCCCATACATTGATCACTTTTTTTCATTCAACTATTAGGTTGAATAAAAAAAAAAAAGAAATGATCCAATTTCCCCATCTACACATTATAGGTGGATGGGGGAATCATCCCAGTGTGGACCAGTGCTGGAACAACCAGAATTACTGTCCTGTCCCGGCTATTCACAGCGCTGGTCTCTGTCTCCATGGCAGCGGCGGCAGGACATTGGAACCCAGAGCTGGTTACTTTATGGGGCTGATGTACAGGAGGGCCAGCACAATTTGTTGTTAGAGATGGGCTGGGCATGTTCAAAATTCCACATGCCAGAGCCTGCCAGGAAGCCCACACTGCACAGCGCTAATCACAGGCAGTGAGACATTTCCTTGTCTGAAGCTGCACAGATCAGGAAATGTCTCACTGCCTGTGGTTAGCGCTGTGGAGTGTCGGCTTCCTGGCGTGATCGGGCATGTGGGATTTCAAACACACCCGAGCCCATCTCTATTGGTTGTAGACAGTTGAGCTCCCTGCAGGTTGCTTAGCAGCAGTGGCGCTTCTCTGACATGCTGATCGTGATCCAATCCAGGTGATGCTCTTAGTCAAATCCTAGTGTTAAATATCAGAGATTTTATTGATCAAAGCCCACACTTTACAGGCATAGAGCCCACATGGCTGCGGAACATACGTTTGATTACATATATATATATATGTGGTTGTACTCTTGATGCTAATAAATATTGTGTTTATTAGATCTGACTGGGAGCATCACCTGGATCACATCCCGATCAGCATGTCAACAGAGAAGGTTATACAGCATTACTGCTGCTAGGTGACCAGCTGGGGGCTCAGCTCTCTATAACCAATAGTGCCAGCCTTCCCCTGCATGCACCCATAATGTCACCAGCACTAGGTCCTAATAGACTGCCGCCCCTGCCAAGGAGACAGACGCCAGACCAGCGCTGTCAATAGCAGGGACAGGACAGCTGGGGAACCCCACAGTGGCAGAACACCAGGCCCCGGTGGCAAGACAACCTTTGCAACCCTGAAAGTTCTCCCACTGCTTTGGACCCTTATATTTTCTTGGTGTGCTGGTGACATATATCTCTTGTTTTCTGCCACCCTGGGGGGCCCCAGTATAGTAGGAAGGGAGCTCATGACAGAACATGTAAAAGGACCCGTTGTGGGATCATAGTAAAGGGCCCCAGGAGATTTTATATATATATATATATATATATATATATATACTGTATATATATAAAATTGCATTTTATAGTTGGCCCCCCTACTTTTTTCCTTGTCCCCCCATGTGCCCCCCCCTAAATATGAAAGCTGGAGACGCCACTGCTGCACAATGAAGGTTTACATATCTCCCAACTTTTTAAGATGGGAATGAGGGACACCTATCGGCAAAAGTATGCAGGCATAGGACACACCCCCCTGCCACGCCACATTTAACCGCTTCCCGACCGCCGCTTGTACATATACGTCGGCAGAATGGCACGTACAGGCACATTGGCGTACCTGTACGTCCCTGCCTAGACGTGGGTCGGGGGTCCGATCGGGACCCCCCCCCGCTACACGCGGCGGTCGGATTCCCTCGGGGAGCGATCCGGGACGACGGCGCAGCTATTCGTTTATAGCCGCTCCCCGGAGCTGAAGAACGGGGAGAGCCGTATGTAAACACGGCTTCCCCGTGCTTCACTATGGCGCTGCATCGATCGAGTCATCCCTTTTATAGGGAGACTCGATCGATGACGTCAGTCCTACAGCCACACCCCCCTACAGTTGTAAACACACACTAGGTGAACACTAAATCCTACAGCGCCCCTTGTGGTTAACTCCCAAACTGCAACTGTCATTTTCATAATAAAGAATGCAATTTTTTGCTGTGAAAATGACAATGGTCCCAAAAATGTGTCAAAATTGTCCAAAGTGTCCGCCATAATGTCGCAGTTACGAAAAAAATCGATGATCGCCGCCATTAGTAGTAAAAAAAAATAAAAAAAATAAAAATGCAATAAAACGATACCCTATTTTGTAAACGCTATACATTTTGCGCAAACCAATCGATAAACGCTTATTGCGATTTTTTTTTACCAAAAATAGGTAGAAGGATACGTATCGGCCTAAACTGAGAAAAAAAAATATTTTTATATATGTTTTTGGGGGATATTTATTATAGCAAAAAGTAAAAAATATTGCATTTTTTTTCTAAATTGTCGCTCTATTTTTGTTTATAGCGCAAAAAATTAAAACCGCAGAGGTGATCAAATACCACCAAAAGAAAGCTCTATTTGTGAGCAAAAAAGGGCGCCAATTTTGTTTGGGAGCCACGTCGCACGACCACGCAATTGTCAGTTAAAGCGATTCAGTGCCGAATTGTAAAAACGCCTTGGGTCATATAGCAGCATATTGGTCCGGTCCTTAAGTGGTTAAAGGAGAATTGTAAAAAAAAAAAACAAGATTGGTTACACCCGCAAGTGATTCTTTTACCATTACTATTCCTTTATTGGCTTTTGGGATTTACAAATGCAGCAATTTAGAAATCAGATGAAAGGTTTAGCGCTGGAAAACACTTTTTGATAGATACAAAAATGCATTTTATATACATCTTTATAGATCAGACTAACATGAGGGACAAATGAGGATAATGAGGGACAGAGGGACATTGCTCCAAATCAGGGACAGTTGGAAGCTCTGGGTTTAGGAGGGATGCTGCTGAACCCACGCCCTCTCCACCAATCCAGTGTGTCTCTGGTAAAAACAATCTTCAGCCTTAACAATCACTTTAATTTTTTCTCTTTCAGCCTATTCCCTGCAATGTTACACATGCAAAGTTGCAACCAGGAACAGCAACATTAACTGTGAAACAGTGACTACCTGCCCGTCCAACTACAACTACTGCCAGACAAACTCAGCAACCCCTGTCTTTGGTAAGATTTACTCAATCAAATTATCAGCATTATTATATTTATAATCAACACAAGGTCAAAGAGCACTAACACACAATACAGAGGAATGCTAGTGGGTGTATACAGAGGAATGATAGTGGGTGTATACAGAGGAATGCTAGTGGGTGTATACAGAGGAATGATAGTGGGGTGTATACAGAGGAATGATAGTGGGGTGTATACAGAGGAATGATAGTGGGTGTATACAGAGGAATGATAGTTGGTGTATACAGAGGAATGATAGTGGGTGTATACAGAGGAATGATAGTGGGGTGTATATAGAGGAATGATAGTGGGTGTATACAGAGGTATGATAGTGGGTGTATACAGAGGAATGATAGTGGGGTGTATACAGAGGAATGATAGTGGGATGTATACAGAGGTATGATAGTGGGTGTATACAGAGGAATGATAGTGGGTGTATACAGAGGAATGCTAGTGGGTGTATACAGAGGAATGATAGTGGGGTGTATACAGAGGAATGATAGTGGGGTGTATACAGAGGAATGATAGTGGGTGTATACAGAGGAATGATAGTGGATGTATACAGAGGAATGATAGTGGGTGTATACAGAGGAATGATAGTTGGTGTATACAGAGGAATGATAGTGGGGTGTATACAGAGGAATGCTAGTGGGTGTATACAGAGGAATGATAGTGGGGTGTATACAGAAGAATGATAGTGGGTGTATACAGAGGAATGATAGTGGGTGTATACAGAGGAATGATAGTGGGGTGTATACAGAGGAATGATAGTGGGGTGTATACAGTGGCGTCTCCAGCTTTCATATTTAGGGGGGGGCACATGGGGGGACAAGGAAAAAAGTAGGGGGGCCAACTATAAAATGCAATTTTATATATATACAGTATATATATATATATATATATATATATATATAAAATCTCCTGGGGCCCTTTACTATGATCCCACAACGGGTCCTTTTACATGTTCTGTCATGAGCTCCCTTCCTACTATACTGGGGCCCCCCAGGGTGGCAGAAAACAAGAGATATATGTCACCAGCACACCAAGAAAATATAAGGGTCCAAAGCAGTGGGAGAACTTTCAGGGTTGCAAAGGTTGTCTTGCCACCGGGGCCTGGTGTTCTGCCACTGTGGGGTTCCCCAGCTGTCCTGTCCCTGCTATTGACAGCGCTGGTCTGGCGTCTGTCTCCTTGGCAGGGGCGGCAGTCTATTAGGACCTAGTGCTGGTGACATTATGGGTGCATGCAGGGGAAGGCTGGCACTATTGGTTATAGAGAGCTGAGCCCCCAGCTGGTCACCTAGCAGCAGTAATGCTGTATAACCTTCTCTGTTGACATGCTGATCGGGATGTGATCCAGGTGATGCTCCCAGTCAGATCTAATAAACACAATATTTATTAGCATCAAGAGTACAACCACATATATATATATATGTAATCAAACGTATGTTCCGCAGCCATGTGGGCTCTATGCCTGTAAAGTGTGGGCTTTGATCAATAAAATCTCTGATATTTAACACTAGGATTTGACTAAGAGCATCACCTGGATTGGATCACGATCAGCATGTCAGAGAAGCGCCACTGCTGCTAAGCAACCTGCAGGGAGCTCAACTGTCTACAACCAATAGAGATGGGCTCGGGTGTGTTTGAAATCCCACATGCCCGATCACGCCAGGAAGCCGACACTCCACAGCGCTAACCACAGGCAGTGAGACATTTCCTGATCTGTGCAGCTTCAGACAAGGAAATGTCTCACTGCCTGTGATTAGCGCTGTGCAGTGTGGGCTTCCTGGCAGGCTCTGGCATGTGGAATTTTGAACATGCCCAGCCCATCTCTAACAACAAATTGTGCTGGCCCTCCTGTACATCAGCCCCATAAAGTAACCAGCTCTGGGTTCCAATGTCCTGCCGCCGCTGCCATGGAGACAGAGACCAGCGCTGTGAATAGCCGGGACAGGACAGTAATTCTGGTTGTTCCAGCACTGGTCCACACTGGGATGATTCCCCCATCCACCTATAATGTGTAGATGGGGAAATTGGATCATTTCTTTTTTTTTTTTATTCAACCTAATAGTTGAATGAAAAAAAGTGATCAATGTATGGGCTGCCTAAGAGCTAAGACCAGCCATAGACAGTTTAAATCTCAGCTGGTTCAGCAGGAACTAGCTGAGATTTGAACCATTAATGAGCAGATTCTCTTATGATTATCACCAGTGGTTGCTGTATAGAATACAATTGCTGGGCAGGAGGGATATTCCCGTCAGCACTGTTTGTGTTGATGGGGGAATCATGCAAGTTTCTTTCCTGCAATCTGTGGATGTAGGAAAAAAATTTGCATTGTATATTACCTGCCTAACTGAAAGTGAAAGTGTAACAGAATGGCCCGTGACACCCAGAGACTTTTGAAGGATGGGGTTTACTCCTGTGCCAGCGTCACTATGCCCTTTTGGGCATAGGGTGACTGAGAAATGATAATTATAAATTACATGAGATGGGACATTACTGATAATTCATGTATTGCAGGATATCTTGAAATATTACAAGTTGTTAAAGTCTGACTCCGACAGGTCAATAGAGTGTTTTCATTCAATGGGGGGACACATGCTTTTGAGGTGTTAATTGAGTCTGCTCCTAGACATTCCTTTGTGTGATGCTAATACTGTTTTGTGTCCATTGTGCTAATTAGGTCTGCTCCTAAGACCTGTTCATTGTGTATGCTAATGACACTGTTAAGATGTGGAATGTGACTTGTCAAGCTGTAGTAATTAACCCCTCTAAATGCGGAGCCAGACCGTCTGGGTAATAAGTAGTAATTAACTCATCGGAATGTTATTATCTAAAAGAATGTGTATGAAGCCCCCCCATTGTGTGATGTGTGGGTGGAGTGTGTCTTTGTCCCTGTGATTAACTGTAACATGCTTGTACTGTATATAACAAAGCTAAGTTACCATTAAAGGATTCATTCATTTTGGAGCCAGTACCAGAGCTTGTTTTGTCTCGTTTATTCTGGAAAATATGAAATGGGTCGTGTCTGATGTCTGTCGGACTGTCGGATAACCTGTCGTGGGGCGATGGATTGGAATATCGTAAATGGTGGTGACCATTACAGAAAGTAAATTGTGAATGTCTTGAAAGAACAGGAGAGGGGGAGGGAGACAGATGGGGGAGAGAAGGGATAGAGATAATGCAGTTCAGTGATTACAGTGTACTGCAGTCTGCAGTGCACACACATACCCACGGTCCAGGCTAGAATCTCAGGCATCATTCACACACATGCTGCTGATTTTCATATTTCCTGAACACACATCCCCTCTCTTCAGATACAGCACACCAAGATAGTGTGGGCGGGACTAAAAGGAGAAGGAGGAGGAGCTTTATTCCTCCCTGCTCGTATGTGAGGAGAGTGGGGGGGGTGGCTAGACTCGCTGGGCTGAAAAAGAGTGTCATAGACTGACACTTGGCTCAGCTTGCAGTCACCACTCTCGGAATTTACAGGCTGGTTCTCCTGTCCTAAGGACGGGAGAAATCAGTCTGTTTTTTCAGTAACTGAGATGAAGGCTTGGGCCCCCCTCCCCCACAGTGCTCATGGAGTCCTTTCTGCAACTCGCTCTTCTCCGTGCCAATGAGGATGCAGGGGAAGGAGCAGATCGGGCGGCTGTGGTTGTGTGAACGCTCGCATTATGCAGTGTCAGCGAGCAGAGGGAGGGGGGAGGAATGCCCCGCAGAGCTGACTGGGGACGCTCTCCCTCTCAGGAGAGACTGTTACTCCAGCGGCGGCCCGAAAAAAAAAAAAAAAAAAAAAAGCAAAAAAAAAAAATTTTTTTTTTTTTTTGGGGGGGCACATGGTGGGGCACAGCATAATGTTGGGGGGGTCAGGGCCCCCTCTGGCCCCCCCCTAGAGACGCCTCTGGGTGTATACAGAGGAATGATAGTGGGGTGTATACAGAGGAATGATAGCGGGGTGTATACAGAGGAATGATAGCGGGGTGTATACAGAGGAATGATAGCGGGGTGTATACAGAGGAATGATAGTGGGTGTATACAGATGAATGATAGTGGGTGTACACAGAGGAATGATAGTGGGGTGTATACAGAGGAATGATAGTGGGTGTATATAAAGGAATGATAGTGGGTGTATACAGAGGAATGATAGTGGGTGTATACAGAGGAATGATAGTGAATGTATACAGAGGAATGATAGTGGGTGGATACAGAGGAATGATAGTGGGTGTATACAGAGGAATGATAGTGGGTGTATACAGAGGAATGATAGTGGGGTGTATACAGAGGAATGATAGTGGGGTGTATACAGAGGAATGATAGTGGGGTGTATACAGAGGAATGATAGTGGGGTGTATACAGAGGAATGATAGTGGGGTGTATACAGAGGAATGATAGTGGGTGTATACAGAGGAATGATAGTGGGTGTATACAGATGAATGATAGTGGGTGTACACAGAGGAATGATAGTGGGTGTACACAGAGGAATGATAGTGGGTGTATACAGAGGAATGATAGTGGGTGTATATAGAGAAATGATAGTGGGTGTATACAGAGGAATGATAGTGGGGTGTATACATAGGAATGATAGTGGGTGTATATAAAGGAATGATAGTGGGTGTATACAGAGGAATGATAGTGGGTGTATATAGAGGAATGATAGTGGGGTGTATACAGAGGAATGATAGTGGGTGTATATAAAGGAATGATAGTGGGTGTATACAGAGGAATGATAGTGGGTGTATACAGAGGAATGATAGTGGGTGTATATAAAGGAATTATAGTGGGTGTATACAGAGGAATGATAGTGGGGTGTATACAGAGGAATGATAGTGGGTGTATACAGAGGAATGATAGCGGGGTGTATACAGAGGAATGATAGTGGGTGTATACAGATGAATGATAGTGGGTGTACACAGAGGAATGATAGTGGGTATATACAGAGGAATGATAGTGGGTGTATATAGAGAAATGATAGTGGGTGTATACAGAGGAATGGTAGTGGGGTGTATACATAGGAATGATAGTGGGTGTATATAAAGGAATGATAGTGGGTGTATACAGAGGAATGATAGTGGGTGTATATAGAGGAATGATAGTGGGGTGTATACAGAGGAATGATAGTGGGTGTATATAAAGGAATGATAGTGGGTGTATACAGAGGAATGATAGTGGGTGTATACAGAGGAATGATAGTGGGTGTATACAGAGGAATGATAGTGGGGTGTATACAGAGGAATGATAGTGGGTGTATACAGAGGAATGATAGTGGGTGTATACAGATGAATGATAGTGGGTGTACACAGAGGAATGATAGTGGGGTGTACACAGAGGAATGATAGTGGGTGTATACAGAGGAATGATAGTGGGTGTATATAGAGAAATGATGGTGGGTGTATACAGAGGAATGATAGTGGGGTGTTTACAGAGGAATGATAGTGGGGTGTATATAGAGGAATGATAGTGGGGTGTATACAGAGGAATGATAGTGGGGTGTATATAGAGGAATGATAGTGGGTGTATACAGAGGAATGATAGCGGGTGTATACAGAGGAATGATAGTGGGTGTATACAGAGGAATGATAGTGGGGTGTATACAGAGGAATGATAGTGGGTGTATACAGAGGAATGATAGTGGGGTGTATACAGAGGAATGATAGTGGGGTGTATACAGAGGAATGATAGTGGGGTGTATACAGAGGAATGATAGTGGGGTGTATACAGAGGAATGATAGTGGGGTGTATACAGAGGAATGATAGTGGGGTGTATACAGAGGAATGATAGTGGGGTGTATACAGAGGAATGATAGTGGGGTGTATACAGAGGAATGATAGTGGGTGTATACAGAGGAATGATAGTGGGTATCTATTTACTCGGCGTAGCATCGTCTTTCACATTATACAAAAAAATTGGGATGACTTTACTGTTTTGTTATTTTTTAATTCATGAAACTGTTTTTTTCCCTAAAAAAAGGCATTTGAAAAATTATTGCGCAAATACTGTGCGAGAAAAAAAGTTGCAATGACCGCCATTTTATTCCCTAGGGTGTCTGCTAAAAAAAATATATAATGTTTGGGGGTTCTGATTAATTTTCTAGCTAAAAAAATGTGATTTTTACATAAAGGAGAAAAGTGCCAAAATAGGCCCGGTAACGAAGTGGTTAATCCTACTTTCAGGTTACATTCAGGAAGTAAAATATACCGGAAATGAAAGAATGATCCATTTGTTCTCTCTGTAGGGACAACTGCGATGACGAAGTCCTGCGAGATCAGCTGCATGATGTCCATGGCCGGTGGTTTCATGGGTTCAGCTTCTGTGTCCTGCTGCTCCACTGACCTGTGCAACACCAATGGAGGCATCAGCATCAGATCCAGCTATTCCACCATTTTCCTGGGAACCCTTGTGATGCTCATCAGACGCTCCCTTCTCTGATAGATGACGTGAGATAACAGATTGTCCAACCTTCATCAATAAACAGATTTTATTATAAAACCCTTGATTTGTGTGCCTGGTTCTTCCAATGTCTATAATAGTGGAGAGCAGAGACCTCCATACGGTGCTGTCTGGCGTTACACATTGCCTTTTGCAAAAATACCAATGATGCCATTTTTGTTCTCATGTACTTTTATGTATCGTCTGACATTCAAACAAAAGCATTATACAATGGAATCTCGGATTGCGAGTAACGTGGTTAACGAGCGTTTCACAATACGAGCGATGTATTTCCCAAAATCCTAACTCTGTTTGCGAGCAAGCCGGATTCAGGCCAAAGCGGTGTGCAGTACCGCGTTTGGCCTGAGGTGGGGGGGCGCCGTTTGGAAAGGCCTGAGGACAGTTCGGATGACCTCGGCAAACTTCAGAAAGGCTCGTGAACTGAGTCTTTCCAAGGTTTGCCGAGGTCAGCCGAACAGTGGCGTCTCCAGCTTTCATATTTAGGGGGGGGCACATGGGGGGACAAGGAAAAAAGTAGGGGGGCCAACTATAAAATGCAATTTTATATATATACAGTATATATATATATATATATATATATATATATAAAATCTCCTGGGGCCCTTTACTATGATCCCACAACGGGTCCTTTTACATGTTCTGTCATGAGCTCCCTTCCTACTATACTGGGGCCCCCCAGGGTGGCAGAAAACAAGAGATATATGTCACCAGCACACCAAGAAAATATAAGGGTCCAAAGCAGTGGGAGAACTTTCAGGGTTGCAAAGGTTGTCTTGCCACCGGGGCCTGGTGTTCTGCCACTGTGGGGTTCCCCAGCTGTCCTGTCCCTGCTATTGACAGCGCTGGTCTGGCGTCTGTCTCCTTGGCAGGGGCGGCAGTCTATTAGGACCTAGTGCTGGTGACATTATGGGTGCATGCAGGGGAAGGCTGGCACTATTGGTTATAGAGAGCTGAGCCCCCAGCTGGTCACCTAGCAGCAGTAATGCTGTATAACCTTCTCTGTTGACATGCTGATCGGGATGTGATCCAGGTGATGCTCCCAGTCAGATCTAATAAACACAATATTTATTAGCATCAAGAGTACAACCACATATATATATATATGTAATCAAACGTATGTTCCGCAGCCATGTGGGCTCTATGCCTGTAAAGTGTGGGCTTTGATCAATAAAATCTCTGATATTTAACACTAGGATTTGACTAAGAGCATCACCTGGATTGGATCACGATCAGCATGTCAGAGAAGCGCCACTGCTGCTAAGCAACCTGCAGGGAGCTCAACTGTCTACAACCAATAGAGATGGGCTCGGGTGTGTTTGAAATCCCACATGCCCGATCACGCCAGGAAGCCGACACTCCACAGCGCTAACCACAGGCAGTGAGACATTTCCTGATCTGTGCAGCTTCAGACAAGGAAATGTCTCACTGCCTGTGATTAGCGCTGTGCAGTGTGGGCTTCCTGGCAGGCTCTGGCATGTGGAATTTTGAACATGCCCAGCCCATCTCTAACAACAAATTGTGCTGGCCCTCCTGTACATCAGCCCCATAAAGTAACCAGCTCTGGGTTCCAATGTCCTGCCGCCGCTGCCATGGAGACAGAGACCAGCGCTGTGAATAGCCGGGACAGGACAGTAATTCTGGTTGTTCCAGCACTGGTCCACACTGGGATGATTCCCCCATCCACCTATAATGTGTAGATGGGGAAATTGGATCATTTCTTTTTTTTTTTTATTCAACCTAATAGTTGAATGAAAAAAAGTGATCAATGTATGGGCTGCCTAAGAGCTAAGACCAGCCATAGACAGTTTAAATCTCAGCTGGTTCAGCAGGAACTAGCTGAGATTTGAACCATTAATGAGCAGATTCTCTTATGATTATCACCAGTGGTTGCTGTATAGAATACAATTGCTGGGCAGGAGGGATATTCCCGTCAGCACTGTTTGTGTTGATGGGGGAATCATGCAAGTTTCTTTCCTGCAATCTGTGGATGTAGGAAAAAAATTTGCATTGTATATTACCTGCCTAACTGAAAGTGAAAGTGTAACAGAATGGCCCGTGACACCCAGAGACTTTTGAAGGATGGGGTTTACTCCTGTGCCAGCGTCACTATGCCCTTTTGGGCATAGGGTGACTGAGAAATGATAATTATAAATTACATGAGATGGGACATTACTGATAATTCATGTATTGCAGGATATCTTGAAATATTACAAGTTGTTAAAGTCTGACTCCGACAGGTCAATAGAGTGTTTTCATTCAATGGGGGGACACATGCTTTTGAGGTGTTAATTGAGTCTGCTCCTAGACATTCCTTTGTGTGATGCTAATACTGTTTTGTGTCCATTGTGCTAATTAGGTCTGCTCCTAAGACCTGTTCATTGTGTATGCTAATGACACTGTTAAGATGTGGAATGTGACTTGTCAAGCTGTAGTAATTAACCCCTCTAAATGCGGAGCCAGACCGTCTGGGTAATAAGTAGTAATTAACTCATCGGAATGTTATTATCTAAAAGAATGTGTATGAAGCCCCCCCATTGTGTGATGTGTGGGTGGAGTGTGTCTTTGTCCCTGTGATTAACTGTAACATGCTTGTACTGTATATAACAAAGCTAAGTTACCATTAAAGGATTCATTCATTTTGGAGCCAGTACCAGAGCTTGTTTTGTCTCGTTTATTCTGGAAAATATGAAATGGGTCGTGTCTGATGTCTGTCGGACTGTCGGATAACCTGTCGTGGGGCGATGGATTGGAATATCGTAAATGGTGGTGACCATTACAGAAAGTAAATTGTGAATGTCTTGAAAGAACAGGAGAGGGGGAGGGAGACAGATGGGGGAGAGAAGGGATAGAGATAATGCAGTTCAGTGATTACAGTGTACTGCAGTCTGCAGTGCACACACATACCCACGGTCCAGGCTAGAATCTCAGGCATCATTCACACACATGCTGCTGATTTTCATATTTCCTGAACACACATCCCCTCTCTTCAGATACAGCACACCAAGATAGTGTGGGCGGGACTAAAAGGAGAAGGAGGAGGAGCTTTATTCCTCCCTGCTCGTATGTGAGGAGAGTGGGGGGGGTGGCTAGACTCGCTGGGCTGAAAAAGAGTGTCATAGACTGACACTTGGCTCAGCTTGCAGTCACCACTCTCGGAATTTACAGGCTGGTTCTCCTGTCCTAAGGACGGGAGAAATCAGTCTGTTTTTTCAGTAACTGAGATGAAGGCTTGGGCCCCCCTCCCCCACAGTGCTCATGGAGTCCTTTCTGCAACTCGCTCTTCTCCGTGCCAATGAGGATGCAGGGGAAGGAGCAGATCGGGCGGCTGTGGTTGTGTGAACGCTCGCATTATGCAGTGTCAGCGAGCAGAGGGAGGGGGGAGGAATGCCCCGCAGAGCTGACTGGGGACGCTCTCCCTCTCAGGAGAGACTGTTACTCCAGCGGCGGCCCGAAAAAAAAAAAAAAAAAAAAAAAAGCAAAAAAAAAAAATTTTTTTTTTTTTTTGGGGGGGCACATGGTGGGGCACAGCATAATGTTGGGGGGGTCAGGGCCCCCTCTGGCCCCCCCCTAGAGACGCCTCTGCAGCCGAACTGTCCTCAGGCCTTTCTGGCCGTTTCCAAGGCTCCCCGTATTGCATGAAGTAGTAGATTTTGCAATCAAGGATCAGAGATGGCATGAATCACACTCCCTCCATCACAGGGGTCAACCTCCACCAAACAAATGGGATATGCTCTTACCAGAAGGCCAGGACCCCTTTGACAGCGAGGTCAAACACTCTATGGTGACTCCCCCTGTTACATACTCCAACAGGGAATAGATGCTCTGCCCATGGCCACACCACCCTGAATACGCCCGCTCTCGTCTGATCTCGGAAGCTAAGCAGGGTCGGGCCTGGTTAGTACTTGGATGGGAGACCGCCTGGGAATACCAGGTGCTGTAGGCTTTTTGCTTTTCGCCCACCAGGGGTCACTCTCCTCATAGCCTCCTCTTTTTCTTTTTACCCAAAAGCGCAAGCAAAAAGACCTCCTGCACACCCAGCTCTTACAAAATCACCACTCCAGCACCCCCCCCCCCCCCCAAACACACCTTTTCTTTTTTTCACATACAACTTACCCTACGCTCATAGAGAAAGAAGCCAACGCCTAGCTTTAAGGAGGATCAAGCAGCACTTGCCGGAACGCCAATATCACCTACTACCTTGTACAGGTAGTCCCGGGCAGCCAATCAGTGGACTTTGGCTCAGGAGATCACCATCCTTCACGTTCAACCGTAATGCCCAAGACATCTTAGTAAAGTTGCGTCAAGTCTTCCAAGCCTGCCCTCAAGTCATTGAAAGGGGTGCATCATGCACGTTGCTCTCCTGGCCTATTCAAAAGAACTCGGGGCTGAGTAAGGCACATGTTGTGGGGGGTGTGAAGCAACGCTACAAGAAAAGGTCTACTGGGCAAGTCAAGCCCTTGCTTGACTGCAGCCAGTGGCGAATAATGGTACCTGCTATAGGTGAGGGGTCCTCCGGTAGCTGGGGTGGGAATGTTCTGGCTCCCTCTCCGGCGGTTGGCTTCCAGTAGCTAGCAGAACGGAAGCCACAGGTTCCCGGAGATCCATGGGCTGAGCACCTGCTAGGAGAGCAAAGGCACTAACAAGTGCAGGCATGAGGCCCCACGCCACGTGCACCCTGCTGCTGCTGCTGCTCCTCCTCCTCCTCCTGTGGAGCAAAGCCCTGTGAGCAAAAAGTGTTAAAGTTAGGCCAGGGTAAGTGAGAAAGGAGCCTTTGAGGCCAGGCTGAGTATGTATGTGCATGCGTGAGAAGGTGCAGGCAAGAAGAGGTTAAAGAAGGAGCAAAGCAGAAGGAGACAGAGAGGTAGAGGAGAGCGAGTGGAGAGGAGAGACCATGACGGGGGGGGGGTGTGTGTGTGCTGCGGTGCTTGTGAAAATAAGGCACACAGCTGATTGTAGTAAAGTCATGGGGAAAGGCGGAGCCAGGCTGCCGGTGCATTGCCATGAAATGAGATTTGCCATGGAATGAGATGGTCCGCCTCCATCTCATCCTATTGGCTCACTCATGTCACGTGACAAAACTTCAGTCACAGCTAGGCTATCATAGGGAGAGGATCTCCTCTCCCTGTGATAGCCCGATAGCACTGTCAGCAGCGTGCCTCCCGCTCCCCGATTAAGTACACCCCGCGCCCGCTCTACTCCCCGTCCCCCGCACTCTACTCCCCGTCCCCCGCCCCCCGTTAAGGCTCAGAGACCGGGGCGAGTCTACGCTATTAGCGTAGACCTAGCGTTGGATACGTTAGTAGCGTAAACCTCATGCGCAGGTTTACGCTACTAACGTATCCAACGCTAGGTCTACGGTAATAGCGTAGACTCGCCCCGTTCCCTGAGCCTTAACGGGGGACGGGGAGTAGAGTGCGGGGGACGGGGAGTAGAGCGGGCGCGGGGTGTACTTAATCGGGGAGCGGGAGGCACGCTGCTGACAGTGCTATCGGGCTATCACAGGGAGAGGAGATCCTCTCCCTATGATAGCCTAGCTGTGACTGAAGTTTTGTCACGTGACATGAGTGAGCCAATAGGATGAGATGGAGGCGGACCATCTCATTCCATGGCAAATCTCATTTCATGGCAATGCACCGGCAGCGCGATGAGGTCATCCCAGCGCCGTCTCCATGGTGACGGTTGCCCGGGGTACCGCGTTCTGGTGGAGGCGAAAGCTCGTATAGAGTTCCGTGAGAGCCCGAATAGAGGTAAGTGACCGGAGAACCGGGGGGACTACATGTCCCAGCATGGCCGGCCGGTGTCAGGGAAGAGCTAAAGATATTCTATGTAATCAGAACAAAAGCGCGCACAAACACTGACCCTTCTCTGCGTAACGGGAGCGCGCTTCTTAAAGGGCCCGCACGAGGAGAATAGGATGTGTCCAGTCTCCTCCCTGTACAACCCTGAGTACTCCACAACTACTACACCGCTACTACTACTACTATACTACATAGTCATCAGATCTCTACCACATCAGTCCGCTAGAAGCTGGAAAGCTCTGTATTAGACACCGCTACTACACTCTACTGCCCTACTACTAAATGCCTACTACACAGCGACTATATCACTACTATTACTACACCGCTACTACACTCTACTGCCCTACTACACCACTACTACACAGCGACTATATCACTACTATTACTACACCACTACTACACTCTACTGCCCTACTACTAAATGCCTACTACACCACTACTACACAGCGACTATATCACTACTATTACTACACCGCTACTACACTCTACTGCCCTACTACACCACTACTACACAGCGACTATATCACTACTATTACTACACCGCTACTACACTCTACTGCCCTACTACACCACTACTACACAGCGACTATATCACTACTATTACTACACCGCTAATACTCTGCTACTATTACTACACTGTGACTACACCGCTACTACACTCTACTGCCCTACTACACCACTACTACACAGCGACTATATCACTACTATTACTACACCGCTACTACACTCTACTGCCCGACTGTTCCCATGTGAAATGTGTATCATTTCTTCACACAAATAGATCTTTCTTTTGGTGATATTTATTTAATCACCACTTTTTTTTTTTTGCTAAATAAACGGGAAAAATAATATTTTTCATAGTTTGCAAAAAGTAATTTTTATCCTTCACTGATGTGTGCTGATGAGGAGGCACTGATGGGCTCTGATGGGGAGGCACTGATGGGCTCTGATGAGGAGGCACTGATAGGTGGCAGTGATGGGCAGCACTGATTGGCAGCACTGGTGGGCACATGATAGGGGCCCTGAAGCAGAGGCGGACTGACCATTCGGGCACTCGGACACTGCCCGAGGCCCCCATACCACTAGGGGGCCCCACCAGGGTTGCCAGCCTCAGTAAAACCAGGGACAGTGTGTAAAAAGCTGTGGCCCAGATTCAGGTAGCAATTGCGCCCGCGCAACCATAGGTTGCGCCGCGCAATTGCTTACTTGCTCCGGTGTAGCGAATGCTCCTGATTCAGGAACCTCGTAACGCCGACTGCAGCCTAGGATATGACAGACATAAGCCTCCTTATGCCTTCATATCTTAGGCTGCATTCTTGCGTTGGCCGCTAGGGGGCGCTCCCATTGTGATCTGTGTATAGTATGCAAATTGCATACTAACACCGATTCACAAAACTTGCGCGGGCCCTGCGTACGCACGGTACGGAGTTTCCGTACGGCGACTTTAGCGTAAGGCTGCCCCTTCTAATAGTAGGGGCAGCCAATGCTAAAGTATACCCGCTGTTCCCGCGTCGCGACGTTCAAATGTTACGTCGTTTGCGTAAGTGAATCGTGAATGGCGCTGGACGCCATTCATGTTCACTTTGAAGCAAATGACGTCCTTGCGACGTCATTTGCCGCAATGCACGTCGGGAAAGTTTCCCGACGGAGCATGCGCTCTACGCTCGGCGCGGGAGCGCGCCTAATTTAAATTATTCCCGCCCCCGGCGGGATCATTTACATTAGGCGCCCTTACGCAGGGCTAGTTTACACAGCGCCCCCGCAATTTACGGAGCTACTGCTCCGTGAATCGCGGGCAGCGCAAAATATTTGCGGGGGCGCAGGGCAAAATTGTTGCCTTGCGCCTCCGCAAATATTGCGTGGATCTCTTTGAATCTGGGCCTGTTTTTTTTAAAAAAAATCTCAAGATCATTGATGCCCCACCTCTCCAGTACCTTTTCAGTGTGTGTGTGTGTATACTGTGTGTGTGTGTGTATATATACTGTGTGTGTATACTGTGTGTGTTTATTGTGTGTGTGTGTATACTGTGTGTGTTTATTGTGTGTGTGTATACTGTGTGTGTATACTGTGTGTGTTTATTGTGTGTGTGTATACTGTGTGTTTATTGTGTGTGTGTGTGTGTCTGTGTGTGTGTATACTGTGTGTGTTTATTGTGTGTGTGTGTGTGTGTGTCTGTGTGTGTGTATACTGTGTGTGTATACTGTGTGTGTGTGTCTGTGTGTGTATACTGTGTGTGTATACTGTGTGTGTATACTGTGTGTGTATATACTGTGTGTGTATACTGTGTGTGTGTATATACTGTGTGTGTGTATACTGTGTGTGTATACTGTGTGTGTATACTGTGTGTGTGTGTGTATACTGTGTGTGTATACTGTGTGTGTATACTGTGTGTGTGTGTACTGTGTGTGTTTATTGTGTGTGTGTGTGTGTATACCGTGTTTCCCCGAAAATAAGACCGGGTCTTATATTAATTCTGGCAACAAAAAACACACTAGGGCTTATTTTCAGGGGATGTCTTATTTATTATGGTATGTACAAAAAAGTTTCTCCCCCTGTCAGCTCTGGAGTCAGCATTGTGAAATTCTGTAATCCCAAAAATAAACCTTTGTTTAAAGACCTTATAAAATGATGTAATCAGTTCTGTAAAAAGATAATATCATGTGCAGTGTGTCTCCTTGTGTAACATTATTGTGGAAAATACCTTAATTACAGTGCCGCTTGCCGCTCACGTGAGCTGCTGGAGCTCTTCTTCCCTACTCCAAATACTGCAGAGGGAGGGGCCAAGATCCCCAATGACGTCAGCCCCACTCTGAGTACTGCAGTGGGAGGGGCTTGATAAAGTTTTATTGAAAAAGAAAACAGCTGACAGCCGGGAGGAGAGGAGAAGAGCTCCGGCAGGTCACGTGAGCGCCCAGCAGTGCTGTAAATAAGGTATTTTCCACAATAAAGTTACAAAAGGGAGACACACTGCACATTATATAATCTTTTTACAGAACGGATTACATGTTTTTACAAGGACTTTAACTAGGGCTTATTTTTGGGGTAGGGCTTATATTGCAACCATCCCAGAAACTCACGCTAGGTCTTATTTTCGGGGTAGGGCTTATTTTCGGAGAAACAGGGTACTGTGTGTGTTTATTGTGTGTGTGTGTGTATACTGTGCGGCTCTATAATCTATTGCCTGGGGGCCCCATAATCTCCTATTGCCCGGGGGTCCCATAATCTATTACCTGGGGGCCCCATAATCTCCTATTCCCCGGGGGCCCCATGAGTGTGTGTACGCTCCATCGGACAAACTTTTTTCAGTTTTCATCGGACAAAAGTTCGCTCTGCAAACGGACAAACTTTTCGGCAACAAAAGTCCAGCCAACTCCCTTCTGACAAAAATCCACGGAAAAGTTTGAAGTCTGATCGTGTGTACGAGGCTTTACACTGTCCAATGTGACTCAGCACAAAAGAGATAAGCTGATTGGCTAAGATATTAACCACTTAAGACCCGGGCCTTTAGGCAGGTAAAGGACCTGGCCAGTTTTTGCAATTTGGCACTTCGTCGCTTTAACTGACAATTGCGCGGTCGTGCGACGTGGCTCCCAAACAAAATTGGCGTCCTTTTTTCCCCACAAATATAGCTTTCTTTTGGCGGTATTTGATCACCTCTGCGGTTTTTATTTTTTGTGCTATAAACAAAAATAGAGCGACAATTTTTGAAAAAAATTCAATATTTTTTACTTTTTGCTATAATAAATATCCCCCAAAAATAGATAAAAAAACGTTTTTTCCCTCAGTTTAGGCCGATACGTATTCTTCTACATATTTTTGGTAAAAAAAAATCGCAATAAGCGTTTATCGATTGGTTTGCGCAAAATTTATAGCGTTTACAAAATAGGTCACGGAGCTTCGGACCGACGTATATGTGCAGGAGGCGGTCCTTAAGTGGTTAAACTAAAATACGAGATTGCGAATGACCGCGCCGCGATGCATTTACGAAAGTACACAATTACGAATCCATTAAACTAAAATTATTAGCTCACAAAATTACGAATTTCGAATCAGCGAAAATAAATTAGACAGAATTACGAATCATTCAGTATCAACGAAAACAAAACTGTTGCGAAATAACGAACGGGTCCGAATAGGAAAACTTGCGTCTTACGAAATTACGAATCTGCGAGCCTAAGACGGGAATGCCATTAAAGTTCATGTGCGTGCAAAGGCAGGCGTCCTAATACTTTTGACAATATAGAGACTAGACTTTTGGTGTTAATTTAGGGTTGCAACCGTTTCTTCGGGCCAAACCCCAACACTTTAGCGGTGCGCAGGAATTTTTGATTTTTCTAATATACACTATAGGTTTGTAACACCTTTGGGCACTCCAATGAGAATAGTAATGCGGCACACATAGTGCCCCCTGACCCTTCTTCAGGCCCTATTCCGAACCACATTCCTGTCTGAATAATGTGTCCGGCTTTCAGGTGAACTGAAACCCGGACACACGATTCAAAACCTGGACTGTCCAAGTGAATTTCAGAGAGTTGGCAACCCTATGTTAACGGTATTTCCCATCACCATCCCATGGCCTATGGGTGATATAATCATGAAATATGGGATGAGACTCCCCACCCTGCTGTCATTCATCATTATATTAAACTATAGAGATAGGAAAAATAACCTTCACATACAAAAGACAATTAAGGTACACACAATTTTATTGAAATTTTTAATTCTTTACAAGGAAACATTTTTACAAGGAAATGATTGTAGGTCTTCGGAGAACATTGGTTGGTCCATCGCTGTTATCCTCTGACTCCTTAGAGGCGGGGCCTTTTCAGACTCCTAGACCTACAGATGATTCAGAGGAAGGGCGAAAATCCCCCTCAGTCAAAGGAGAAAAAAACTCCTTCCTCACCCCCTAAGGCGATCAGATAGTCCCTGAATCATCAGTCTAGGGTGACCTAATCATCGTCTATCTATGGGAGATTGGTCATTGTTATCCTCTGACTCCTCAGAGGCGGGGCCTTTTCAGACTCCTACAAAACAGATTACAGCACACACATACAAGAATTACATTTATCATGCAAGGCTATTTAAAAACACCTGAACTTATTCAAAAAAATACGGGGGTTTGGTCACACTATATGGTCTATAGTGCTAAGCCCACTTACTGCGACAAAGTACCCCGAATAAGTGGGTTACTTACCTTGGTGGGGCCTTTCCAGACTCCTAAACCTTCAGGATGATTCAGAGGAAGGCGAAAACCCCCTCAGTCAGATGGGCTCCAAAGGGAAAAAATTCCTTCCTGATCCCCTAAGGCGATCGGATAGTCCCTGAATCATCAGTCTAGGGTGGCTAGTTCATCCTCTATATATTGGAGATTGGTCATTGTTATCCTCTGACTCCTCAGAGGTGGGGCCTTTTCAGACTCCTAAACCTTTAGGATGATTCAGAGGAAGGCGAAAACCCCCTCAGTCAGATGGGCTCCAAAGGGGAAAAATTCCTTCCTGATCCCCTAAGGCGATCGGATAGTCCCTGAATCATCAGTCTAGGGTGGCCAGTTCATCCTCTATATATTGGAGAATGGTCATTGGCCCAAATTCAAGAGGCTATTGCGCCCGCGCAACCATAGGTTGCGCGGCGCAATAGCTGTTTTGCTCCCGCGTAGCGAATGCCCCTGATTCAGGAACATCGCTACGCGGACTGCAGCCTGAGATATGAAGGCATAAGCCTCCTTATGCCTTCATATCTTAGGCTGCATTCTTGCGTTGTCCGCTAGGGGGCGCGGCCATTGTGATCGGCGTATAGTATGCAAATTGCATACTACCACCGATTCACAAAAGTTGCGCGGGCCCTGCGCACGCAAGGTACGGAGTTTCCGTACGGCGACTTTAGAGCAAGGTTGCTCCTGCTAATAGCAGGGGCAGCCAATGCTAAAGTATACCCGCCCTTCCCGCTCGTGAAATTTAAATTTCACGTCGTTTACGTAAGTGATTCGTGAATGCCGCTGGACGCCATTCACGTTCACTTAGAAGCAAATGACGTCCTTGCGACGTCATTTGCCGCAATGCACGTCGGGAAAGTTTCCCGACGGAGCATGCGCTGTTCGCTCGGCGCGGGAGCGCGCCTAATTTAAATGATTCCCGCCCCCGGCGGGATCATTTACATTAGGCGCCCTTACGCCGGGCTATTTAGCATAGCGCCCGCGCAATTTACGGAGCTACTGCTCCGTGAATCGCGGGCAAATCAAAATATTTGCGTGGGCGCAGAGCAAAAATCGTTGCCCTTTGCCCACGCAAATATTGCGCGGATCTACCTGAATCTGGGCCATTGTTATTAGAGGTCGACCGATATATCAGCCGATATTTGGCCGTTTTTATGAAATCGGCATCGGCCGATTATTGTAAAAAAATCGACCGATTCGCGGCATTCGCGTCTATTACAAAAAACGGCTGACATGGCCGCCTGCCCTGCAGTACTGACAAGTGCTCTAGCAGCGTGTGTCCCTGAATCCTCCGCCCACTTTTGAAGTCAAGGAAAGATTTTACTGGCCTTGCATCGTAGCGCCCCGCCCCCGCTCCGCCCCCTCCCTTGACGCGCTGTATTGGATAAACAATCGCAAGCTAAGGAGAGATTTCACTGGCATTCATCGTACCGCCCCCTTCCTCCCTCGGCGTGCTGTAATAGAGAAAAAATCAGCTTCCACCTGACATGGTAACTCCCCCCAGCAGGAGATCGTGGACGGCACTAGCTCTGTCTTCCTTTCCTGCTGAGGGGGAGCCTGCTGGCTGCTTGTATTTTACTTGTTCAATGATTTGCTGGTCATCTCATCAGCATGCATCCAGGGCCGGATTAACAATGGGGCTGATGGAGCTGCAGCTCCAGGCCCCTTTCTCAAGATAGGCCCATTTGCCCAAAACAAAAACAAAAAAAAAAAAAAAAAATTTTTTTTTTTTTTTTTTTTTTAAGATTTTTTTTTTTTTCTAAGATCGAATTTGGGGGGTTGTAGCTCGATGACCAGAGGTCACAGAAACCCCACATTTGGGGGTAGGCATGGAAAGAGCTACCCCACAACTGGTTAAAATATGGGACGGCTATCATTTATGGCAGTGGTCTCAAAGTACCGGCCCGCGGGCCATTTGCGGCCCGCGGACCAGTTATAAATGGCCCTCAGGCAGGGTGGAAGTGAGGGGAGCAAAAAAAAAAAATTTGTTTTTTTTTTTTTTTTGAGCTGGTGCCATCTGGTGGTGAGCCGTTGGTATTACAAGTTATTACCACCAGATGTGAGCTGGCGCCATCTGGTGGTGGCCGTTGGTATTACAAGTTAAGCATTACAAGTTAAACAGCAATTCTAATGTCATTTTACACTATTTTCACTGCCATATTCTTCCCTCCAATTAGAACCCCCAAACATTATATATATTTTTTATCCTAACACCCTAGAGAATAAAATAGCGATCATTGCAATACTTTCTGTTACGCCGTATTTGCGCAGCGGTCTTACAAGCGCACTTTTTTGGGAAAAAATTACACTTTTTTAAATAAAAAAATAAGACAACAGTAAAGTTATCCCCATTTTTTTTAATATTATGAAAGATAATGTTACACCGAGTAAATTCATACCCAACATGTCACGCTTCAAAATTGTGTCCGCTTGTGGAATGCCGACAAACTTTTTTACCCTTTAAAATCTTCATAGGCGACGTTTAAAAAAATCTACATGTTGCATGTTTTAAGTTACAGAGGAGCTAGAATTATTGCTCTCACTCTACCAATCGCGGCGATACCTCACATGTGTGGTTTGAACACCGTTTACATATGCGGGCGCTGCTCGCGTATGTGTTCGCTTCTGCGCGCAAGCTCTTCGGTACGGGGTGCGTTTTCTGGCTCCTAACTTTTTTAGCTGGCTCCTAGATTACAAGCAAATTTGTCAAACCCTCACTTACACCAGTGCTGGGGGTTAATAATGTGTTCGCTGACACCAGTACTGTTGTTTTTGAAGTTTGAAAGTTTGCATGCGGCCCCCCATGGCATATGAAAACTTGTCTTGTGGCCCTCAGGTAATTTGAGTTTGAGACCCCTGATTTATGGCTTTTGGAGATACGGGGCTGCTTGCACAGCCTGTCAGAAGCTACATTCAGAGCGGCCAATATAAATACAAGCTGACACACTGCAGCAGACTGATAGGATCACAGTGCTTATAATAATTATTTGTATATTACTCATGGTAATTAACCCCTTGCCACCCAGGCCAATTCTGACACTTCTCTACTACATGTAAAAATCATCATTTGTTTTTTGCTAGAAAATTACTCTATGGTGGTCTTTGCACTTTTTATGTTGCACGGTATAGAGCTGCACGATTCTGGCTAAAATGAGAATTGCAATTTTTTTGCTTAGAAGATAGATCACGATTCTCTCACGATTGTTGCGGCGTAACATCATCTTTCACATTAAAACAAAAAAAATGGGCTAACTTCACTGTTTTGTTTTTATGGTTTTTATTATTCATTGAAGTGGGCAAATGCAGTGTGACATAAAATATTGCAGCAATTGCCATTTTATTCCCTAGAGTCTCTGCTAAAATATATATAATGTTTGGCAGTTCCAAGTAATTTTCTAGCAAATAATATTGCTTTCTAACTTAAGAAACAAGTGTTGGACTTTAAGTGGTTAAATTTAGTTACAATGTTAGTTAGTTACAATGTTTCATTTTGTTTACAAACTTCGCAGACTGCCCAGATTTTTTCTTTACACACAGAAGTTTATCTCTTTGATCTAAGAAGAAAGCGTTAGTTACAATGTTTCCTGTTAAAAACTTGGCAGACTGCCCAGATATTTTCTTTTGATAGCTGAAAGTCTCTCCACTTGTTATATGAAAGAATCGGCAAACTCTGCATTGGAGATCCTCAGGGGGGTTGAATCGAGATAACGATTTTTTTAACGATTAATTGTGCAGCTCTAGCATGGTATTTGCGCTGCAATTTTTCAAACATGTTTTTTTGTAAAAAAATGTTTCATTCATTAAAAAAACAGTTAGTTAGTTAAGTTAGCACAATTTTTTTGGTATCCTAAGCGATGCTTTACATTTTTTTAGGTTACATGTTTAGAGTTACAGAAGAGGTCTAGTACTAGAATTATTGTTCTCGCTCTAACGATCGTGGCGTATGTAACCTGTGTGTATCTGGCTCTGATACTACCAGTGCCTACCCAGCCACTGACTAGTATCTCTCCCCAGCCTGTCCCCACACACCCTCTCACCTGCTGACCTGTTGATGGGGGAATCACTCCTGCAGTGTTATTGTGTTCTGCCAGTGCGTACAATGATCAGTGTTGCTAACTTTAGCTGGCAGCACTGATTGTTTTAAGAAAAAAAAAAACAGGCTGGTTGTACTCAAGTTGATTAATAGATTGACTTGTGTAAAACCAGCTAGCCCATACATAGATTGACTATGGCTGATCTCTGCAAAATTGGCGTAATTTCAATCCATGTATGACCCGCTTAACCACTACTCAGTTCCTAAATATCCTTCCACTCCTGTACATAGTGCTCACTGTCATACTCTCCACACTCCTCTCCTGTACATAGTGCCCACTGTCATACTCTCCACACTTCTCTCCTATACATAGTACCCACTGTCATACCCTCCACACTCCTCTCCTATACATAGCGCCCACTGTCATACCCTTCACACTCCTCTCCTGTACATAGTGCCTGCTGTCATACACTTCTCTCCTGTACTTAGTGCCCACTGTCGCACCCTCCACACTCCTCTCCTGTACATACTGCTCACTGTCATACCCTCCACACTCCTCTCCTATACATAGTGCCCACTGTCATACCCTCCACACTCCTCTCCTATACATAGTGTTCACTGTCATACCCTCCACACTCCTCTCCTATACATAGAGCCCACTATCATACCGTCTGCATTCCTCTCCTGTACATACTGCCCACTGTCATACCCTCCACACTCCTCTCCTGTACATACTGCCCCATCATACCCTCCACACTTCTCTCTGGTACGTACTACCCTCTGTCATACCCCCTCACTCTTCCTGTACATACTGCCCATTGTCATACCCTTCACACTCCTCTCCTGTACATAGTGCTTTTTTCCGTACCCTTTGTACTCCTCTCCTGTACATAGTGCCCACTGTTAGACCCTCCACATTCCTCTCACTTACTTGCACATACTTCCCACTTATATACCGTCCATACTCCTCCCCTATGTCGCTTACCCACAAAAACAGTTCTTTAAAATTATACTGAATATCCTCAATGTTACCAGCTCTAGAATGGACACACTTTTGTTAGTTCAACTAAAGGAAATATCAGTTCTCATATTTGTTCTGCCCCATTATTAGTACTCATTTAATTTTGTGATTACTACTATGATGTATAGAGGAACATCGGGGATCTCAGCTACTCTAAATATAGCACTTATATAAAAAAGTGGCCCTGAAAATATTTTTTAAATGTTGGCAACTGTGCACTTAGGCACTGCCCAAGGGCCACCGTCCACCGGGTCAGTAGGGGGCCCCATGAGAGGCTCCTGGGATCCTGTGATAATAAAGCGGTAGTAAACTTTCCTGACATTACTACTTTTTAGAGGCCCTGGGGTAGGTTATGCCACAACGTACAAGTATACACAGCATATTAGCACATTAGGGTACACTTCAATTTTCAGACTGAGCCCTCCAGTGCTGCGATGAATCAGGCGGGGCCCGGGCACTTCCATCTTCACCCGGTCTTCCTTCTGGGTTCTGTGCCTTTGGTCACTTGCCTTGGCTGGGCTGCGTTCATGTCATTCCCACGCATTTATTTATTATTTATTACACCCCATTCACACCTCCGCGACAAAACGCCCGACGCCGGCCGCTCGTGCCGCTGGAGGGGAGAATTCCCATTGCTGTCTATGAGATGGTTCACATCTCATAGACGCCGTACACCTGCGGTATGAAAAAAAGTCCCGGACCCTTTTTTTCAGGTGGCATTGGCGTTCGGCCATACAAAGCAATAGGAAGGATTTGTAAAAAAAAAGTTACACTATTCGCGGCAAAATACGCCACGTACGCGGCGTTACTTGTCGCGGAGGTGTGAATGCAGCCTAAAAGGCCCCACCAAAATCCTCAGCACCAGGCACATGATGTTCTTAATCTGGCCCTGCATGCACCTAGCCTATCAGGTGCATGCAGATAGATACCTGCAGACTTCATTTTATGTCTTTTTAAAGTGAAACCTGGCTGAGGCTGGCATTGAGAAAATGGATGAGGATGACTCTGGGTGTATATCAGAGTTACATTGTGGAGATCCTCATTCATTTTCACAATGCATTGCAAATCAATCATCTTCATTGCCACAACGCAGCACCACCCACCCCCCCCCCACAACGCAGCACCACCCATCCCCCCCACAACGCACCACCACCCCCCCCCCCCCCCACAACGCAGCACCACCCATCCCCCCCCCACAACGCAGCACCACCCATCCCTCCCCCCCACAACGCACCACCACCCATCCCCCCCCACAACGCAGCACCACCCATCCCCCCCCCACAACGCACCACCACCCATCCCCCCCCCCACAACGCAGCACCACCCATCCCCCCCCACAACGCACCACCCATCCCTCCCCCCCACAACGCAGCACCACCCATCCCCCCCCCACAACGCACCACCCATCCCTCCCCCCCACAACGCACCACCACCCATCCCTCTCCCACAACGCAGCACCACCCATCCCTCTCCCCCACAACGCAGCACCACCCATCCCCCCCACAATGCACCACAACCCATCCCCCCCACAACGCACCACCACCCATCCCCCCCCACAACGCAGCACCACCCATCCCCCCCCCACAACGCAGCACCACCCATCCTTCCCCCCCACAACGCAGCACCACCCATCCCCCCCACAACGCACCACCCATCCATCCCCCCCACAACGCACCGCCACCCATCCCCCCCCCACAACGCACCACCACCCATCCCCCCCCACAACGCAGCACCACCCATCCCTCCCCCACAACGCAGCACCACCCATCCCCCCCACAACGCACCACCACCCACCCCCCCCCCACAACGCACCACCACCCATCCCTCCCCACAACGCACCACAACCCATCCCCCCCACAACGCACCACCACCCCCCCCCCCCCCGCAACGCAGCACCACCAACCCCCCCCCACAATGCAGCACCACCCATCCCTCCCCCACAACGCAGCACCACCCATCTCCCCCCACAACGCAGCACCACCCATCCCTCTCCCCCACAACGCAGCACCACCCATCCCCCCCACAACGCAGCACCACCCATCCCTCCCCCACAACGCAGCACCACCCATCCCTCCCCACAACGCACCACCCATCCCTCCCCCCCACAACGCACCACCCATCCCTCCCCCCCACAACGCACCACCACCCATCCCCCCCACAACGCAGCACCACCCATCCCTCCCCCCCACAACGCAGCACCACCCATCCCTCTCCCCCACAAGGCACCACCACCCATCCCCCCCCACAACGCACCACCACCCATCCCTCCCCACAACGCAGCACCACCCATCCCTCCCCACAACGCAGCACCACCCATCCCCCCCACAACGCAGCACCACCCATCCCCCCCCACAACGCACCACCACCCATCCCTCCCCACAACGCACCACCACCCATCCCCCCCCACAACACACCACCACCCATCCCACCCCACAACGCACCACCACCCATCCCTCCCCACAACACACCACCACCCATCCCTCCCCCCACAACGCAGCACCACCCATCCCTCTCCCCCACAACGCAGCACCACCCATCCCTCCCCCCACAACGCACCACCACCCATCCCTCCCCACAACGCACCACCACCCATCCCCCCCACAACGCACCACCACCCATCCCTCCCCACAACGCACCACCACCCATCCCCCCCCACAACGCACCACCACCCATCCCTCCCCACAACACACCACCACCCATCCCTCCCCCCACAACGCAGCACCACCCATCCCTCTCCCCCACAACGCACCACCACCCATCCCTCCCCACAACACACCACCACCCATCCCTCCCCACAACGCACCACCACCCATCCCTCCCCACAACGCATCACCACCCATCCCCCCCACAACGCACCACCACCCATCCCTCCCCACAACACAGCACCACCCATCCCTCCCCACAACGCAGCACCACCCATCCCCCCCACAACGCAGCACCACCCATCCCCCCCACAACGCAGCACCACCCATCCCTCCCCACAACGCAGCACCACCCATCCCCCCCACAACGCACCACCACCCATCCCTCCCCACAACACACCACCACCCATCCCCCCCCCACAACGCACCACCACCCATCCCTCCCCACAACGCAGCACCACCCATCCCCCCCCACAACGCAGCACCACCCATCCCTCCCCCCACAACGCACCACCACCCATTCCCCCCACAACGCACCACCACCCATCCCTCCCCACAACGCACCACCACCCATCCCCCCCCACAACGCACCACCACCCATCCCTCCCCACAACACACCACCACCCATCCCTCCCCCCACAACGCAGCACCACCCATCCCTCTCCCCCATAACGCAGCAACACCCATCCCCCCCCACAACGCAGCACCACCCATCCCTCCCCACAACGCACCACCACCCATCCCTCCCCCCCACAACGCAGCACCACCCATTCCCCCCCCACAACGCACCACCACCCATCCCTCCCCACAACGCACCACCACCCATCCCTCCCCCCACAACGCAGCACCACCCATCCCTCTCCCCCACAACGCACCACCACCCATCATCAGTCTAGGGTGACCAGTTCATCTCCTTATGAAATGCACGACTTTCTATACTGTTCAAGACATTATAGATCAGAACATACATTCTATTTCTCATCATCAATATAGAGCCTCGGATCATCTGATTTGACTTTTATTTTAGAGGGACAAAGTTGGACTTTTTAAGGTCCCCACATCAAGGCGGGATAGATAAGAAAATACATTTTATTTCTCATTTACAGAAAACAAGACATAAATACATTGTGACAACATCCACTGACTTTCCTATTACTACGACCTCCATCCATGTAACCCCAAACATCTCCTGGGGTTACATGGATATCATTCCAGGAAGCCATACAGAGGGAGGCCCATTCCCAAGTCCCCCCTCCCCCCCTGGGGAGCAACCCACCTAGATCACTCCCGGAGAGTCAATGCTGCAGATACCATTGGCAGGAAATATGGAGGATGAGTGGGCTATGGGGGAAGATTCTATCCGGCATATAAGTGGGAAAACAGGACAATGGTGTCTCACAGTCGTCACAGTTCCATGGTTGCAGTGTGGGTCAGAGCACAGTGGACCCCACCCCCCAATGGGGCCCATGTGCACTGCACACTTTGCACCCATGGATAATACTCCATTTCGCTGCATGCTAAAATGGTAGGTGTGAAGGAGCCCTTAGTGGTTTAAGAAGATGGACACTCCTGATTTTTTCCCAATTATATGCTGGTTAGACTCCTTCCCATATAGCCCGCTCCTCCTCCACATGTCCTGCCAATGGCAGTGACTCTTTGGGAGTGGTCTGAGCTGGTTGTTGCCTGGGGGTGGAGCTTGAGATCACGCTTCGCTCTGATTGGCCTTCTGGATTGTGGCTGCTCTACGAATGCACAGTAGGCATGCCCATGTCACGTGTGACGTCATACGCCGCTATCATGCAGCAGTCAGATCACATGTGATGGGTGGTCTGATATGTGACACAACCACATTCTCTGGAGATCTTGGTAATAGGGAAGTCAATGGTTGTTGTCACAATGACTTTATGTCTTGTCATCCGTAGATGTTAAAATAAAATTTATCTTCCTACCTATATCATTGGGACCTTAAAAAGTTGAAGTTTGTTCCTGAAAAATAAATGTCACATTAGATGGTTGTAGATCCTTCAGAGTCTAATGATCTGAGGCTCCACATTGATGATCCTGCCTATTCAAAGGTGATGATGAGGCTCCAATGTGGGGATTCTGGCTCTTCGATGGAGGTGATGAGGCTCCACTGTAAAGATCCTGGCTCTTCCATGGCGATGGTGAAGCTGTACGTTGGTGGTGGTGATGAGGCCGTATGGTGAGGATCATTGCTCTCCGATGATGATGATGAGGCCCTACGGTGAGGATCCTGGCTCTCCGATGGTGGTGATGAGGCCATACTGTGAGGATCCTGGCTCTCCGATGGTGATGATGAGGCCGTACGGTGAGGATCCTTGCTCTCCGATGGTGATGATGAGGCCGTACGGTGAGGATCCCTGCTCTCCGATGATGATGATGAGGCCCTACGGTGAGGATCCTGGCTCTCCGATTGTGGTGATGAGGCCCTACTGTGAGGATCCTGGCTCTCTAATGGTGGTGATGAGGCCATATTGTGAGGATCCTGGCTCTCCAATGGTGGTGATGAGGCCATACTGTGAGGACCCTGGCTCTCCGATGGTGGTGATGAGGCCCTACAGTGAGGATCCTGGCTCTCTGATGGTGGTGATGAGGCCATACTGTGAGGACCCTGGCTCTCCAATGGTGATGATGAGGCCCTATGGTGAGGATCATTGCTCTCCGATGATGATGATGAGGCACTACGGTGAGGATCCTGGCTCTCCAATGGTGGTAATGAGGCCCTACGGTGAGGATCCTGGCTCTCCGATGGTGGTGATGAGGCCATACGGTGAGGATCCTGTCTCTCCGATGGTGGTGATGAGGCCATACGGTGAGGATCCTGGCTCTCCGATTGTGGTGATGAGGCCCTACTGTGAGGATCCTGGCCATGGAATTTCTTCTGCTCCTCTGGCTCTATCGGCGACTCATGGAATTTATCCCCTGGTATTCCTGCACTCAGATCTTCCTCAGGAACCTGGAAAGAGAAAAAGACTTGTCAATGTTTCGAATTTATTCAGAAAAAAAATATCTATAAATCTCCCCATTGTGCTGGGACTCCTCCCTTATACGTATACTTACATTTCCTGATGGAAATGGTGGCAGTGAATTCCCTTGCTTTGTCTCCTTCCAGTCCACATTCCGTAAGAAGGGGTGTCCTTGGATGCCACGTGCTAGCATCATCCGCTCATCTTGGTCTTTACATAGTAACTGTAAAAAGGAAAAGAATATAATAAGAAACACTGATATAACATAAACAATCTCTGAACAATAGAATTCCCCTTTTAATATTTGATTCTGACAGTTACATATTTCTTATATCGCTCTTATGATGATGGCAGCCCCAGGGGAGTTCTAGATGCTGTCTGTGTAAGGAATGTCCCCAGAAATTGAATTCACTGCGTATGTGATTGGTTCGGTCATGATCCAAGGAAACCACACAGACCCAGTGGTGTAGCGTGGGGGGGGGGCATGGCACTGGGTGCAACATTTAGGGGGGCGCAATTCCCCTCCAGTATGTGTCACAAATGCTGTCTCCTCCTAAATGTACTTTCCTCCGTGCTTTGCCGCCATGTTTAGTCTCAGGCGCCCTGTGATTGGGCGTATGGGGGCATGTGCGGCGGGGCTGGCCGGTCCACGATTGCGGTAGATCCTGGAGTCCCGCCTCTGCCCATGTCCAGTATCCGGCATTGTGATTGGTCGAAGGCTGGACTTCAGGACCAACCGCAATTGTTAACAGGCCTGCCCCGCCGCCGCTGATGACCCCATACGCCCAATCACAGGGTGCCGGAGATGGAGTCTGAACATGGCAAAGCGCGGGGGCGGCGGGTGACACAAGAAATTAAGATTTTGAACCGCCGCTGTCTACTTCTTCTCCGGACCAATGGATAACAGAGAAGGAGACTCCCTCGTGATCGTGAGGGGGTATTTTGGACACAGTCTGGGGAGATGGAGCAGCCAGAGAGAGAGAGAAGAGCAGCTAGTGCAGCTAGATTCATGCAGTGTAGTGTAGTGGTCAGTATAGAAATACTGTAGGTAGGATGGTGTAGTGGTCAGTATAGTATAGTGGTTAGTAGTGGTTAGTGTAGTGTAGTGGTCAGTATAGTGTAATGGTCAGTGTAGTATAGTGGTCAGTATAGTGTAGTGGTCAATATAGTGTAGTGGTCAGTATAGTGTAGTTGTCAGTGTAGTGTAGCAGGCAGTATAGTGGTCAGTATAGTATAGTGGTCAGTATAGTATAGTGGTCAGTGTAGTATAGTGGTCAGTATAGTATAGTGGTAAGTGTTGTGTAGCGTGTAGTATAGTGGTCAGTGTAGTGTAGCGGTCAATATAACTGTCAGTGAAGTGGTCAGTATTGTGTAGTGGTCAGTGTAGTGTAGTATTTTGGTCAATATAGTATAGTGGTTAGTATAGTGGTCAGTGTAGTGTAGTACAGTGGTTAGTGTAGTGTAGTGGTCAGTATAGTGTAGTGGTCAGTGTAGTGTAACAGTCAGTATAGTATTCAGTATAGTGTAGTGTAGTGGTCAGTATAGGAATCGGGTAGGTCAGTGTAGTGTAGTGGACAGTATAGTGTAGTGGTCAGCATAGTGGACAGTGTAGTGGACAGTGTAGTGGTCAGTAAAGGAATCAGATAGGTCAGTGCAGTGTGAAGTGTAGTGGTTGGTGTAGTGGTCAGTATAGTGGACAGTGTAGTGGTCAGTATAGTGGACAGTGTAGTGGTCAGTAAAGGAATCAGATAGGTCAGTGTAGAGTGAAGTGTAGTGGTTGGTGTAGGAATCAGGCTGGTCAGTACTATTGTAGGAAGGGAATGGACTCTGGGAGTGTGGTGCTCAGTTCCATCAATGTGTGCGGGTAAACATGTGACATTTCTAATGTGTCTTCTACAATCCTAATAAGATATATGTAACCTGGAAAGGACTTTGTCCCTTAAAAGATATAAAACCTCTATGTATACTTACGATCTCTATGATGCCACGGAGGGTAGGGTTCATGTCTTCTGGATAACCCGGTTTCTTGGTGGCCACTTTCTCCAATGTTTCCATAACGGACTCTGTGCCTCTAAGAAATGGATGTCCGCCGACCGCCATCACATAGACTATTACTCCCAGTGCATAATAGTCAGCCATGCCGAAGTATGGTAAACCTTGAAGGACCTGTAAAAACATAATGAAGAGAAAGATAAATTAGCTGATTGTCATTTACCAACACAATTAGACACAGCAACAAGAGGGGGGATGGGGGAGCAGGGATGTAGCATTACATTACATTATCTCAATGCCAGCTTGTCTCCAGTCTCTTCTGGGCCATAATCTGTGGGTAGGAGGCCCGCCTACAGTCCCTAACAAAACACACAGTGACAGTGGGTTCTGTCACAGTCTCCCAAATTGAGGGAAATTTCTCTCTTAACCGCTTAACGCCCGCCGCATGTATATATACGTCCACAGAATGGAATGTACAGGCAAATGGGCGTACATGTACGTCCCTGCCTTTCCGCGGGTCGGGGGTCCGATCGGGACCCCCCCCCGGTACATGCGGCGGTCGGAAATTGCCGGGGAGCGATCCGGGATGAGGGCGCGGCTATTTGTTTCTAGCCGCCCCCTCGCGATCGCTCCCCGGAGCTGAAGAACGGGGAGAGCCGTATGTAAACACGGCTTCCCCGTGCTTCACTGTGACGGCTGCATCGATTGTGTGATCCCTTTTATAGGGAGACTCGATCGATGACATCAGACCTACAGCCACACCCCCCTACAGTTGTAAACACACACTAGGTGAACCCTAACTCCTACAGCGCCCCCTGTGGTTAACTCCCAAATTTCAACTGTCATTTTCACAATAAACAATGCAATTTAAATGCATTTTTTTGCTGTGAAAATGACAATGGTCCCAAAAATGTGTCAAAATTGTCCGAAGTGTCCGCCATAATGTCGCAGTCAGAAAAAAAAACGCTGATCGCCGCCATTAGTAGTAAAAAAATAAATAAATAATAAAAATGCAATAAAACTATCCCCTATTTTGTAAATTTTGCGCAAACCAATCGATAAACGCTTATTGTGATTTTTTTTTACCAAAAATAGGTAGAAGAATACGTAGCGGACTAAACATTAAACAAAAAATTATATGTGTTTTCGGGGGATATTTATTATAGCAAAAAGTAAAAAATATTGAATTTTTTTCAAAATTGTCGCTGTATTTTTGTTTATAGCGCAAAAAATAAAAACCGCAGAGGTGATCAAATACCACCAAAAGAAAGCTCTATTTGTGGGAAAAAAAGGACGTCAATTTTGTTTGGGAGCCACGTCGCACGACCGCGCCATTGTCAGTTAAAGCGTTGCAGTGCCAAATCGCAAAACCTGGCCTGGGCATTTAGCTGCCTAAAGGTCCGGTGCTTAAGTGGTTAAAGAATTGTCCCCAGAACAGGCACCCCTATTGAAGGTTTCTTGGGAAAACTCTATAACTTTGGATCTTACTTTCTTCCTCAATGACAGTGGTCACCAATACAAACAGATGGGGGGGGGGGCCAATAGGCCCCACTTTATCTTATGTCTATATCCCATAATAACAAACATTACAATTAGATCTAATATCAGGTGGCTAGCATGTATCTTACCTCTGGCGCCATGAACGTTAGACTCCCGACTTGTCCTTCGATCCTCTTGGACTCTGTGACTCCAAAAACTGACAAGCCAAAACCCGTGATTTTGATGTGGCCGTCATCACTCAAGAGGATATTTTTAGGCTTGATGTCTCTGTGGACGATCTCCTTAGAATGCAGGAACCGCAGAGCGCAGATCATTTCCGCTATGAAGTATCTGATGGGGAAAGAGATATATAAATTAGCATCCCAAATCATTGCAGACTAATTTAATCTAAAGATGAAATGACTTCCCCCTATAGTACATAGGGGTGTGGATGGTCAGGGCTCAGGTGAAGGGGGTGATCACTGCCATTTCCTCAGTGGTCGGTCACCCCCCCCCCCCGACTCCAGAGTGACCCGGGTATTGAAGTTACCTGATGGTGGCTTCGGGTAATGGACCTGAAACCATGGTGTCGAAGAGATCCTCTCTGCCCAGGCGTTCCATGACAAAGACGAGATCATGCTGTGTAGAAATAAGAGAAAAAGTTTACATTATAGTCATGCAGGATTTCATTTTGTAATAGACAGACACACACACACAAGTTAGGAAAAGTGGATAGAGTTGTAGTTGTAGGAGGCACTCTAGAGTTCTGCCCTTACCCATACTGCTTTCCATCCACTACAGCCGGCAGGGCCGCCATCAGGGGGGTACAGGCAGGGGCCCGGAGGCCCACAGGGCCCCAGAAGGCAACCCCCCTTTTTTTTATTTATTTTTTATTAAAAAAATATATATATTTTTAATATATTTTGTATTTTATTTTTTATTAAAGGGCCAATTTTTTTTATTTTTAGAGGTCCCCAGGGGCCCGGAGGACCCCGGATGGCAACCCCCCTTTTTTTTATTTATTTTTCATAAAAAAATATATATATTTGTTTTAATATATTTTTATTTTATTTTTTATTAAAGGGCCAATTTTTTTTATTTATTTTTTTATAAAAAAAATATATATATTTTTTTTAATATATTTTTATTTTATTTTTTATTAAAGGGTCAATTCTTTTTTTTTTTTTTTTTTAGAGGTACAAAGGTCCCCAGGGGCCCGGAGGACCCCAGGGCCCTGGATGGCAAACCCCCTTTTATTTATTTATTTTTTATAAAAAATATATATATATTTTTTAATATATTTTTATTTTATTTTTTATTAAAGGGCCAATTTTTTTTTTTTTTAGAGGTCCGGAGGTTCCCAGGGCCCTGGAGGACTCCAGGGCCCCGGATGGCAACCCCCCCTTTTTATTTATTTTTATAAAAAATATATATATTTTTTTATATATTTTTATTTTATTTTTTATTAAAGGGCCATTTTTTTTTTTTTTTAGGAGTCCGGAGGTCCCCAGGGGCCCAGAGATCCTCAGGGCCCCGGATGACAACCTTTTTTTATATATTTTTTTATTTCTTTTATTTTATATATATATATATATATATATATATATATATATATATATATATATATATATATATATATATATATATATAAAATATTATTATTATTATTATTATTATTAATATTATTATTAATTATTAAAGGGCTCGGAGGTCCCCAGGGCCCCATGTGGCAAACCCCCTTTATTTTTTTTATAAATGTTTATTTTTTTATTTTTGTTTATATATTTATTTTTTATTAAAAGGGCCCAGAGGTCCCCAGGGCTCTGGATGGCAACCCCCCCTTTTTTTATTTTTTTTATAAATGTTTATTTTATTTTTTATATATTTATATATTTTTTATTTCTTTTTTTATTTTTATTAAAGGGCCCAGAGGTCCCCAGGGCCCCGGATGGCTACCCCCCTTTTATTATATATATCTTTCTTTATTTCTTCTTTTTTTTTTGTAAAGAGCCCCCCCGCTTCTCAATTCGATTCGCGGCAGCTCCAGGAGGGCCCATGCCTGAAACTGTGTAAGGGGCCCCATAATTCCTGATGGCGGCCCTGACAGCCGGACCCCTCAGGAAAAACCTGGTGTGGGACACAAGTGAAGCTCACAATTCAGCACTCAGTGCCGCCTTAGGGACTATTGGTGTGAAGACCGTCATATGAGGGGGAAGGGGGTTGCTTAGCCTTGTGTAAATTTCAGGGGGTCTGGATCAGTAGTGGAGTGCAGTACAGGAAAGAGGTGAAGAAAGTGGAAGGTGAAAAGACTTACCTTTGTCTGTAACATTCCATGCATATGTGTGATATATGGACTCTGGCCGACTTTCTCCAGCACGTCAAGTTCTGTGGAAACCATTTTCCAATCAGCAAAGTTTTTCACTAATTTTTTCTTTTTTATAGTTTTAACTGCCAGCTTCTGGTCAATGGCGGGATGAGAGGCCAAATGCACAGTCCCGTAGCGTCCCCCTCCGATCATTCTATGACAGTTCATCTGTTCAATGGAGAGTACGCGTGACTGGTTGAGACGTTCACCGTTTGGTCCTAGAGAGAGAAGAAAACAGTCATTTTTATTCTTGCTCTTTACACCCCATTGATCGATCTTACACGAAATATGTGCACATTTAGATGGATCATCAGATATTAGTGAGTGTCATGAGCAGTGGCGATGCATCCATAGAGGGCGCAGGAGCGCCGCCCCCTCTCGCTCCTGCACCGCCACTGAAATTTAATACATAGATTCGTGCATTGCATGAATCTATGTATTGTTGCTGCTGCCCACTATTCAGATGGCCGCCCCCCTAGTGAGCGCCAGCAATCTGAATAACATGGCACAGTGGCTGCGTTTGGCATGGCACAGTGGCGACAATTGATGGCACAGTGGCTGCGTTTGGCATAACACAGTGGCGACAATTGATGGCACAGTGGCTGCGTTTGGCATGGCACAGTGGCGACAATTGATGGGCACAGTGGCGACAATGGCATGGCACAGTGGCGACTACTACACCACTATGTCTATATATAATGGTGATCCCACTATGTGTGTATATAGAGGTGACCCCACTATGTGTATATAGAGGTGACCCCACTATGTGTATATAGAGGTGACCCCACTATGTGTGTATATAGAGGTGAGCCCACTATGTGTATATAGAGGTGATCCCACTATGTGTATATAGAGGTGACTGTAACGGCTACCCACTGGTGTGAGGGTCTCAGCCGTTGGAGACGTCCTTTTCCCTGGCAAAATGCGATATGCAGGTACCGCCGGTATATCCCATCGAACGCCCTTCCAAGAAACGAGACGTGCTACGTTTGAAGGGTCAAGCAGACTGACTTTATTTGCCACATTTTTCCTCCTTATATCTGGTTACAACTGTACAGAAACAAATGTAACTCCCCCCCCCCCAGGGGGGACTTCAATACACACACTTTGAAACAATGACATTCCCTTGAGCCAATCAGCTTGATCAGACAATAGAATTCAATTAACCTTTAAAACAATTATACACTCACACATAACAGCCTCCGTATTCTGAAGGGATTAACTAAACAACGGAGAGTCAATTAGCTATGTAAAGGGACTATTAGCATTCAACAGTGAAGAGTCCCTTGCATGATTAACCCTTTGAGCTCAGAATACAATGTGGTAAATCCAACTGTAACAAGTCCTGCAGTTATTATCAATGTCCAGGCAGAATAGTCCATAATCCGTTACACTGCCCCCCTTTTGTGGAACACTCCGGCAGACCCGGATTGATCCTTTTCGGATCAACTTGGGGATGTCCGGTCTGCTGTTAGGGTAAAAGTTCTGTTTGCCTGGACAGTCCGTCGGTCTTCCCATTGGCTTACCAGGTCGGTAGCTGATGGTGACGGTGAATAATAGAATTCAGTTCTGGAACAGTCACTTGCTTTGCTCTCTCAATGGCTCCCAAAACCTGTTGCTGATGCTCTTGGGACAGATACGGCACCACCTGGATGCAAATCCCATTTAATCTTTTGACAATTTCCGCCTGTTTGTGCATTTCAATGTTCAAGCCACGGGACATCTCATAATACATGACATAGTGTCGTTGCATCTCTGATTTCTCACTGGCCAACTTGTCACATTCCCATTTTAGACTGTGATATTGTGCCGGATCTACAGTACATGTCGGGGAAGGTAGTCTTACCCGGTTCTCAGCCGCAAGCAGGTTGATTCCAGCAACGCGGGTGGTCCCGGGACAAGCAGCAGCAGGTGTAGGTAAATAAGCCGAAGTCAGAGGGCCAATGTCGTTGCCCAGCACCACCTCGGCAGGTAGATTGTCCATGATACCAACTGTGGTCTTTCCTGACCCGGCTCCCCAGTCTAAGTGCACCCGGGTGGTGGGTACGCGAAATACAGCACCCCCTGCGACCCGGACGGCAACTGTGCGAGTGGACACGTTCTCTGGCTTTACCAGATGTTTTTGAATCAGAGTGATAGTAGTCCCGGAATCTCTTAAGCCTTGTGCTACTTGTCCATTCACTCGTACCTCCTGACGGTGATGCTGACGGTTATCCGGAGAGGCAGCTTGTATTGGGTCTGCCTCATACCAAATTCCCAGACATTCCTCAGGGCCCCCCTCGGTCTCCAGGCAGTGGGCCGCAGAGGGACGTGATGGAGTGACCTCTGTGTTAGGTTCTGTGCGTCTCCAATTGTTATTTGTAGCTCTCAAAGGGCAATAACGAGCAATATGTCCCGTGTCGCTGCAGTGATGGCACGTCACCCTAGGTGAATCCCGGGGGTAGTTGCTAGGCCCCTGAGGACGTGGTGGGACTGGAGCCCGAAACTCTGGGCGTGGGGTGACGGTTGGAGTACGCGGTTCTACCTTATGAGCCAGCCGTGTAGTACCCTGGCTTACTTTCCTTGTTTCCGCGTACTCATCTGCTAGCCGAGCCGCCTCGTTTAAGTTAGCGGGCCGGCGATCTCGTACCCAGTCTTGTATGTCTGCGGCCAGGTCTTGGAAGAAATGTTCCATTAGGAACAGCTGCAATACTTCCTCCCCGGTGTTGGCCTTGCACCCTTGGACCCAAAGGGATGCCACCCTTTGTAACTGGTTGGCCCATTCCATGTGGGAGTCCACAGCCATCTTCTTGGACTCCCGGAAGCGCCGGCGGTAGGCTTCTGGCGTTACGGCATATCGGGTTAGCAGCACCTTTTTAACTTGCTGATATTGTAAAATATCCTCTGGAGCGAGAGCCCGAAAGGCTTCATTGGCTTTGCCCGACAATTTCCCCGACAAAATAGTGACCCATTGGTCTGGTGGTACCTGGTGTAGTGAGCACTGCCTCTCAAAGTCCGCCAAATATCCATCGATTTCCTCCTCACTTTCTACAAAAGCTTTAAATGCAGTGAACGGTATTTTCTTTCCTGTAGCAGCAGGTGAGGGGGTAGGAACTGCAGGTGTAATGGGCTGTCTCGCTCTTACCAGTTCCAGTTCTTGTCCCCTCTTCGTTTGTATCTCTTCCCTTGCTTCCCGAAACAGCTGGTTGATTAGTTCCACGGACGTTTCTGGATACAAGAATAATCTCCGCTGTACAATCCCAGTAATTACATCTTCTTTGCTGACCGGTGCAAGGGGCTCCGTTCCTTCCATGGATCCATCCATTTCGTCCAGCCCCAGCAGGTCAGCTATCAGCTCCCTCCGTGGTCTGTTGCTGGCGCTCCTACCACGACTCTCTAATAAATCTTTCAGTGTGGATCTTTTCAGCCTGGCGTACTGCGACTCCATTCAGCACTTGCTCTTTGGATAAAAGGACCATCCCACCGCTGCCAACCAATGTAACGGCTACCCACTGGTGTGAGGGTCTCAGCCGTTGGAGACGTCCTTTTCCCTGGCAAAATGCGATATGCAGGTACCGCCGGTATATCCCATCGAACGCCCTTCCAAGAAACGAGACGTGCTACGTTTGAAGGGTCAAGCAGACTGACTTTATTTGCCACATTTTTCCTCCTTATATCTGGTTACAACTGTACAGAAACAAATGACACTCCCCCCCCCCCCCCAGGGGGGACTTCAATACACACACTTTGAAACAATGACATTCCCTTGAGCCAATCAGCTTGATCAGACAATAGAATTCAATTAACCTTTAAAACAATTATACACTCACACATAACAGCCTCCGTATTCTGAAGGGATTAACTAAACAACGGAGAGTCAATTAGCTATGTAAAGGGACTATTAGCATTCAACAGTGAAGAGTCCCTTGCATGATTAACCCTTTGAGCTCAGAATACAATGTGGTAAATCCAACTGTAACAAGTCCTGCAGTTATTATCAATGTCCAGGCAGAATAGTCCATAATCCGTTACAGTGACCCCACTATGTGTATATAGAGGTGACCCCACTATGTGTATATAGAGGTGACCCCACTATGTGTATATAGAGGTGACCCCACTATGTGTGTATATAGAGGTGACCCCACTATGTGTATATATAGAGGTGACCCCACTATGTGTGTATATAGAGGTGAGCCCACTATGTGTGTATATAGAGGTGACCCCACTATGTGTGTATATAGAGGTGAGCCCACTATGTGTGTATATAGAGGTGACCCCACTATGTGTATATAGAGGTGATCCCACTATGTGTATATAGAGGTGACCCCACTATGTGTGTATATAGAGGTGAGCCCACTATGTGTATATATAGAGGTGACCCCACTATGTGTGTATATAGAGGTGATCCCACTATGTGTATATAGAGGTGACCCCACTATGTGTATATAGAGGTGACCCCACTATGTGTATATAGAGGTTGTAACGGACACATGCATGCTGCAGAGACAGTTATAATCTTCGTGCAGGGGGACTACAAGGAACTGCATGGCTTGTCACAAGTGGATGTACCACAGTGTATTCTGAGCTCAAAGGGTTAATTGGAAAAGTTTCTTTTCATTGTTGAATGCTAATGTACCCTTCGCATAGCTAATGAACCCTCTTTTGTGTGCAGGTAAACAGCCCCCCTGTGAGGTGTATGCTGATGGGGATTATGTGTGAGTGATAATTGTTTTAAAGGTTAATTGAATTCTATGTGCCTGGCCAGGAAATGTTAAGTGGGGTGAGGTGCCGAAGCGGCTAGAAACTGGCCAAGTGATTAATTCAAGGAGATGTCATTGTTCTTGTAACAGTTGTAACCAGATATAAGCAGGTGAAATATGCCAAATAAAGTCAGTCTACTTGACCCTTCAAACGTAGCACGTCTCGTTTCTTGGAAGGGCGTTCGATGGGATATACCGGCGGTACCTGCATATCGCAGCTTGCCAGGGAAAAGGACGTCTCAAACGGCTGAGACCCTCACACCAGTGGGTAGCCGTTACATTGGTTGGCAGCGGTGGGATGATCCTTTTATCCAAAGAGCAAGTGCTGAATGGAGTCGCAGTACGCCAGGCTGAAAAGATCCACACTAAAAGATCTATTGGAGAGTCGTGGTAGGAGCGCCAGCAACAGACCACGGAGAGAGCTGATAGCTGACCTGCTGGATCTGGACGAAATGGATGGATCTATGGAAGGAACGGAGCCCCTTGCACCTGTCAGCAAAGAAGATGTAATTACTGGGATTGTACAGCGGAGATTATCCTTGTATCCAGAAACGTCTGCGGAACTAATCAACCAGCTGTTCCGGGAAGCAAGGGAAGAAATACAAACGAAGAGGGGACAAGAACTGGAACTGGTAAGAGCGAGACAGCCCATTACACCTGCAGTTCCTACCCCCCCACCTGCTGCTACAGGAAAGAAAATACCGTTCACTGCATTTAAAGCTTTTGTAGAAAGTGAGGAGGAAATCGATGGATATTTGGCGGACTTTGAGAGGCAGTGCTCACTACACCAGGTACCACCAGACCAATGGGTCACTATTTTGTCGGGGAAATTGTCGGGCAAAGCCAATGAAGCCTTTCGGGCTCTCGCTCCAGAGGATATTTTACAATATCAGCAAGTTAAAAAGGCGTTGCTAACCCGATATGCCGTAACGCCAGAAGCCTACCGCCGGCGCTTCCGGGAGTCCAAGAAGATGGCTGTGGACTCCCACATGGAATGGGCCAACCAGTTACAAAGGATGGCATCCCTTTGGGTCCAAGGGTGCAAGGCCAACACCGGGGAGGAAGTATTGCAGCTGTTCCTAATGGAACATTTCTTCCAAGACCTGGCCGCAAACATACTAGACTGGGTACGAGATCGCCGTCCCGCTAACTTAAACGAGGCGGCTCGGCTAGCAGATGAGTACGCGGAGACAAGGAAAGTAAGCCAGGGTACTATGCGGCTGGCTCATAAGGTAGAACCGCGTACTCCAACCGTCACCCCACGCCCAGAGTTTTCGGCTCCAGTTCCACCACATCCTCAGGGGCCTAGCAACTACCCCCGGGATTCGCCTAGGGTGACGTGCCATCACTGCAGCGACACGGGACATATTGCTCGTTATTGCCCTTTGAGAGCTACAAATAACAATTGGAGACGCACAACACCCAACACAGAGGTCACTCCCTGCCTGGAGACCGAGGGGGGCCCGGAGGAATGTCTGGGAATTTGGTATGAGGCGGACCCAATACAAGCGGCCTCTCCGGATAACCGTCAGCATCACCGTCAGGAGGTACGGGTGAATGGACAAGTAGCACAAGGCTTAAGAGATTCCGGGACTACTATCACTCTGATTCAAAAACATCTGGTAAAGCCAGAGAACGTGTCCACTCGCACAGTTGCCGTCCGGGTCGCAGGGGGTGCTATATTTCGCGTACCCACCACCCGGGTGCACTTAGACTGGGGAGCCGGGTCAGGAAAGACCACAGTTGGTATCATGGACAACCTACCTGCCGAGGTGGTGCTGGGCAACGACATTGGCCCTCTGACTTCGGCTTATTTACCTACACCTGCTGCTGCTTGTCCCGTGACCACCCGCGTTGCTGGAATCAACCCGCTTGCTGCTGAGAACCGGGTAAGACTACCTTCCCCGACATGTACTGTAGATCCGGCACAATATCACAGTCTAAAATGGGAATGTGACAAGTTGGCCAGTGAGAAATCAGAGATGCAACGACACTATGTCATGTATTATGAGATGTCCCGTGGCTTGAACATTGAAATGCACAAACAGGCGGAAATTGTCAAAAGATTAAATGGGATTTGCATCCAGGTGGTGCCGTATCTGTCCCAAGAGCATCAGCAACAGGTTTTGGGAGCCATTGAGAGAGCAAAGCAAGTGACTGTTCCAGAACTGAATTCTATTATTCACCGTCACCATCAGCTACCGACCTGGTAAGCCAATGGGAAGGCCGACGGACTGTCCAGGCAAACGGAACTTTTACCCTAACAGCAGACCGGACATCCCCAAGTTGATCCGAAAAGGATCAATCCGGGTCTGCCGGAGTGTTCCACAAAGGGGGAGTAGTGTAACGGACACATGCATGCTGCAGAGACAGTTATAATCTTCGTGCAGGGGGACTACAAGGAACTGCATGGCTTGTCACAAGTGGATGTACCACAGTGTATTCTGAGCTCAAAGGGTTAATTGGAAAAGTTTCTTTTCATTGTTGAATGCTAATGTACCCTTCGCATAGCTAATGAACCCTCTTTTGTGTGCAGGTAAACAGCCCCCCTGTGAGGTGTATGCTGATGGGGATTATGTGTGAGTGATAATTGTTTTAAAGGTTAATTGAATTCTATGTGCCTGGCCAGGAAATGTTAAGTGGGGTGAGGTGCCGAAGCGGCTAGAAACTGGCCAAGTGATTAATTCAAGGAGATGTCATTGTTCTTGTAACAGTTGTAACCAGATATAAGCAGGTGAAATATGCCAAATAAAGTCAGTCTACTTGACCCTTCAAACGTAGCACGTCTCGTTTCTTGGAAGGGCGTTCGATGGGATATACCGGCGGTACCTGCATATCGCAGCTTGCCAGGGAAAAGGACGTCTCAAACGGCTGAGACCCTCACACCAGTGGGTAGCCGTTACAGAGGTGATCCCACTATGTGTATATAGAGGTGACCCCACTATGTGTATATAGAGGTGACCCCACTATGTGTATATAGAGGTGACCCCACTATGTGTGTATATAGAGGTGACCCCACTATGTGTATATATAGAGGTGACCCCACTATGTGTGTATATAGAGGTGAGCCCACTATGTGTGTATATAGAGGTGACCCCACTATGTGTATATAGAGGTGACCCCACTATGTGTATATAGAGGTGATCCCACTATGTGTATATAGAGGTGACCCCACTATGTGTGTATATAGAGGTGAGCCCACTATGTGTATATATAGAGGTGACCCCACTATGTGTATATAGAGGTGACCCCACTATGTGTATATAGAGGTGACCCCACTATGTGTATATAGAGGTGACTCCACTATGTGTATATAGAGGTGATCCCACTATGTGTATATAGAGGTGATCCCACTATGTGTATATAGAGGTGACCCCACTATGTGTATATAGAGGTGACCCCACTATGTGTGTATATAGAGGTGAGCCCACTATGTGTATATATAGAGGTGACCCCACTATGTGTATATAGAGGTGATCCCACTATGTGTGTATATAGAGGTGACCCCACTATGTGTGTATATAGAGGTGACCCCACTATGTGTATATAGAGGTGACCCCACTATGTGTATATAGAGGTGATCCCACTATGTGTATATAGAGGTGACCCCACTATGTGTGTATATAGAGGTGAGCCCACTATGTGTATATATAGAGGTGACCCCACTATGTGTATATAGAGGTGACCCCACTATGTGTATATAGAGGTGACTCCACTATGTGTATATAGAGGTGATCCCACTATGTGTATATAGAGGTGATCCCACTAGGTGTATATAGAGGTGACCCCACTATGTGTGTATATAGAGGTGAGCCCACTATGTGTATATATAGAGGTGACCCCACTATGTGTATATAGAGGTGAGCCCACTATGTGTATATAGAGGTGACCCCACTATGTGTGTATATAGAGGTGAGCCCACTATGTGTATATATAGAGGTGAGCCCACTATGTGTATATATAGAGGTGAGCCCACTATGTGTATATAGAGGTGACCCCACTATGTGTATATAGAGGTGACCCCACTATGTGTATATATAGAGGTGATCCCACTATGTGTATATAGAGGTGACCCCACTATGTGTATATATAGAGGTGACCCCACTATGTGTGTATATAGAGGTGAGCCCACTATGTGTGTATATAGAGGTGACCCCACTATGTGTATATAGAGGTGACCCCACTATGTGTGTATATAGAGGTGAGCCCACTATGTGTATATATAGAGGTGAGCCCACTATGTGTATATAGAGGTGACCCCACTATGTGTATATAGAGGTGACCCCACTATGTGTATATATAGAGGTGATCCCACTATGTGTATATAGAGGTGACCCCACTATGTGTATATAGAGGTGATCCCACTATGTGTATATAGAGGTGACCCCACTATGTGTATATAGAGGTGATCCCACTATGTGTATATAGAGGTGATCCCACTATGTGTATATAGAGGTGACCCCACTATGTGTATATAGAGGTGACCCCACTATGTGTATATAGAGGTGAGCCCACTATGTGTATATAGAGGTGACCCCACTATGTGTGTATATAGAGGTGAGCCCACTATGTGTATATATAGAGGTGAGCCCACTATGTGTATATATAGAGGTGACCCCACTATGTGTGTATATAGAGGTGAGCCCATATGTGTATATATAGAGGTGAGCCCACTATGTGTGTATATAGAGGTGACCCCACTATGTGTATATATAGAGGTGACCCCACTATGTGTGTATATAGAGGTGAGCCCACTATGTGTGTATATAGAGGTGACCCCACTATGTGTATATAGAGGTGACCCCACTATGTGTGTATATAGAGGTGAGCCCACTATGTGTATATATAGAGGTGAGCCCACTATGTGTATATATAGAGGTGAGCCCACTATGTGTATATAGAGGTGACCCCACTATGTGTATATAGAGGTGACCCCACTATGTGTGTATATAGAGGTGAGCCCACTATGTGTATATATAGAGGTGACCCCACTATGTGTATATAGAGGTGAGCCCACTATGTGTATATAGAGGTGACCCCACTATGTGTGTATATAGAGGTGAGCCCACTATGTGTATATATAGAGGTGAGCCCACTATGTGTATATATAGAGGTGAGCCCACTATGTGTATATAGAGGTGACCCCACTATGTGTATATAGAGGTGAGCCCACTATGTGTATATATAGAGGTGACCCCACTATGTGTATATAGAGGTGACCCCACTATGTGTATATATAGAGGTGACCCCACTATGTGTGTATATAGAGGTGAGCCCACTATGTGTGTATATAGAGGTGAGCCCACTATGTGTATATATAGAGGTGAGCCCACTATGTGTATATATAGAGGTGAGCCCACTATGTGTGTATATAGAGGTGACCCCACTATGTGTATATAGAGGTGACCCCACTATGTGTGTATATAGAGGTGACCCCACTATGTGTATATAGAGGTGACCCCACTATGTGTGTATATAGAGGTGAGCCCACTATGTGTATATATAGAGGTGACCCCACTATGTGTATATAGAGGTGAGCCCACTATGTGTATATAGAGGTGACCCCACTATGTGTATATAGAGGTGATCCCACTATGTGTGTATATAGAGGTGAGCCCACTATGTGTATATAGAGGTGAGCCCACTATGTGTATATATAGAGGTGACCCCACTATGTGTATATAGAGGTGACCCCACTATGTGTATATATAGAGGTGACCCCACTATGTGTGTATATAGAGGTGAGCCCACTATGTGTGTATATAGAGGTGACCCCACTATGTGTATATAGAGGTGACCCCACTATGTGTGTATATAGAGGTGAGCCCACTATGTGTATATATAGAGGTGAGCCCACTATGTGTATATAGAGGTGACCCCACTATGTGTATATAGAGGTGACCCCACTATGTGTATATATAGAGGTGATCCCACTATGTGTATATAGAGGTGACCCCACTATGTGTATATAGAGGTGATCCCACTATGTGTATATAGAGGTGACCCCACTATGTGTATATAGAGGTGATCCCACTATGTGTATATAGAGGTGATCCCACTATGTGTATATAGAGGTGACCCCACTATGTGTATATAGAGGTGACCCCACTATGTGTGTATATAGAGGTGAGCCCACTATGTGTATATAGAGGTGAGCCCACTATGTGTATATATAGAGGTGACCCCACTATGTGTATATAGAGGTGACCCCACTATGTGTATATATAGAGGTGACCCCACTATGTGTGTATATAGAGGTGAGCCCACTATGTGTGTATATAGAGGTGACCCCACTATGTGTATATAGAGGTGACCCCACTATGTGTGTATATAGAGGTGAGCCCACTATGTGTATATATAGAGGTGAGCCCACTATGTGTATATATAGAGGTGAGCCCACTATGTGTATATAGAGGTGACCCCACTATGTGTGTATATAGAGGTGACCCCACTATGTGTATATATAGAGGTGAGCCCACTATGTGTGTATATAGAGGTGACCCCACTATGTGTATATAGAGGTGACCCCACTATGTGTATATAGAGGTGATCCCACTATGTGTATATAGAGGTGACCCCACTATGTGTGTATATAGAGGTGAGCCCACTATGTGTATATATAGAGGTGACCCCACTATGTGTATATAGAGGTGACCCCACTATGTGTATATAGAGGTGACCCCACTATGTGTATATAGAGGTGACTCCACTATGTGTATATAGAGGTGATCCCACTATGTGTATATAGAGGTGATCCCACTATGTGTATATAGAGGTGATCCCACTATGTGTATATAGAGGTGACCCCACAATGTGTGTATATAGAGGTGAGCCCACTATGTGTATATATAGAGGTGACCCCACTATGTGTATATAGAGGTGATCCCACTATGTGTGTATATAGAGGTGACCCCACTATGTGTGTATATAGAGGTGACCCCACTATGTGTATATAGAGGTGACCCCACTATGTGTATATAGAGGTGATCCCACTATGTGTATATAGAGGTGACCCCACTATGTGTGTATATAGAGGTGAGCCCACTATGTGTATATATAGAGGTGACCCGACTATGTGTATATAGAGGTGACCCCACTATGTGTATATAGAGGTGATCCCACTATGTGTATATAGAGGTGACCCCACTATGTGTGTATATAGAGGTGAGCCCATATGTGTATATATAGAGGTGAGCCCACTATGTGTGTATATAGAGGTGACCCCACTATGTGTATATAGAGGTGACCCCACTATGTGTGTATATAGAGGTGACCCCACTATGTGTATATATAGACGTGACCCCACTATGTGTATATAGAGGTGACCCCACTATGTGTGTATATAGAGGTGACCCCACTATGTGTATATAGAGGTGATCCCACTATGTGTATATAGAGGTGACCCCACTATGTGTATATAGAGGTGAGCCCACTATGTGTGTATATAGAGGTGACCCCACTATGTGTATATAGAGGTGATCCCACTATGTGTATATAGAGGTGATCCCACTATGTGTATATAGAGGTGACCCCACTATGTGTATATAGAGGTGATCCCACTATGTGTATATAGAGGTGACCCCACTATGTGTGTATATAGAGGTGACCCCACTATGTGTGTTTATAGAGGTGACCCCACTATGTGTGTATATAGAGGTGACCCCACTATGTGTATATAGAGGTGATCCCACTATGTGTATATAGAGGTGACCCCACTATGTGTGTATATAGAGGTGAGCCCACTATGTGTATATATAGAGGTGACCCGACTATGTGTATATAGAGGTGACCCCACTATGTGTATATAGAGGTGATCCCACTATGTGTATATAGAGGTGACCCCACTATGTGTGTATATAGAGGTGAGCCCATATGTGTATATATAGAGGTGAGCCCACTATGTGTGTATATAGAGGTGACCCCACTATGTGTATATAGAGGTGACCCCACTATGTGTGTATATAGAGGTGACCCCACTATGTGTATATATAGACGTGACCCCACTATGTGTATATAGAGGTGACCCCACTATGTGTGTATATAGAGGTGACCCCACTATGTGTATATAGAGGTGACCCCACTATGTGTGTATATAGAGGTGACCCCACTATGTGTATATAGAGGTGAGCCCACTATGTGTGTATATAGAGGTGACCCCACTATGTGTATATAGAGGTGATCCCACTATGTGTATATAGAGGTGACCCCACTATGTGTATATAGAGGTGAGCCCACTATGTGTATATATAGAGGTGACCCCACTATGTGTGTATATAGAGGTGAGCCCACTATGTGTATATATAGACGTGACCCCACTATGTGTATATAGAGGTGACCCCACTATGTGTGTATATAGAGGTGACCCCACTATGTGTATATAGAGGTGATCCCACTATGTGTGTATATAGAGGTGATCCCACTATGTGTGTATATAGAGGTGACCCCACTATGTGTATATAGAGGTGATCCCACTATGTGTGTATATAGAGGTGACCCCACTATGTGTATATAGAGGTGACCCCACTATGTGTATATAGAGGTGACCCCACTATGTGTGTATATAGAGGTGACCCCACTATGTGTATATAGAGGTGACCCCACTATGTGTATATATAGAGGTGACCCCACTATGTGTGTATATAGAGGTGAGCCCACTATGTGTGTATATAGAGGTGACCCCACTATGTGTATATAGAGGTGACCCCACTATGTGTGTATATAGAGGTGAGCCCACTATGTGTATATATAGAGGTGAGCCCACTATGTGTATATAGAGGTGACCCCACTATGTGTATATAGAGGTGACCCCACTATGTGTATATATAGAGGTGATCCCACTATGTGTATATAGAGGTGACCCCACTATGTGTATATAGAGGTGATCCCACTATGTGTATATAGAGGTGACCCCACTATGTGTATATAGAGGTGATCCCACTATGTGTATATAGAGGTGATCCCACTATGTGTATATAGAGGTGACCCCACTATGTGTATATAGAGGTGACCCCACTATGTGTGTATATAGAGGTGAGCCCACTATGTGTATATAGAGGTGAGCCCACTATGTGTATATATAGAGGTGACCCCACTATGTGTATATAGAGGTGACCCCACTATGTGTATATATAGAGGTGACCCCACTATGTGTGTATATAGAGGTGAGCCCACTATGTGTGTATATAGAGGTGACCCCACTATGTGTATATAGAGGTGACCCCACTATGTGTGTATATAGAGGTGAGCCCACTATGTGTATATATAGAGGTGAGCCCACTATGTGTATATATAGAGGTGAGCCCACTATGTGTATATAGAGGTGACCCCACTATGTGTGTATATAGAGGTGACCCCACTATGTGTATATATAGAGGTGAGCCCACTATGTGTGTATATAGAGGTGACCCCACTATGTGTATATAGAGGTGACCCCACTATGTGTATATAGAGGTGATCCCACTATGTGTATATAGAGGTGACCCCACTATGTGTGTATATAGAGGTGAGCCCACTATGTGTATATATAGAGGTGACCCCACTATGTGTATATAGAGGTGACCCCACTATGTGTATATAGAGGTGACCCCACTATGTGTATATAGAGGTGACTCCACTATGTGTATATAGAGGTGATCCCACTATGTGTATATAGAGGTGATCCCACTATGTGTATATAGAGGTGATCCCACTATGTGTATATAGAGGTGACCCCACAATGTGTGTATATAGAGGTGAGCCCACTATGTGTATATATAGAGGTGACCCCACTATGTGTATATAGAGGTGATCCCACTATGTGTGTATATAGAGGTGACCCCACTATGTGTGTATATAGAGGTGACCCCACTATGTGTATATAGAGGTGACCCCACTATGTGTATATAGAGGTGATCCCACTATGTGTATATAGAGGTGACCCCACTATGTGTGTATATAGAGGTGAGCCCACTATGTGTATATATAGAGGTGACCCGACTATGTGTATATAGAGGTGACCCCACTATGTGTATATAGAGGTGATCCCACTATGTGTATATAGAGGTGACCCCACTATGTGTGTATATAGAGGTGAGCCCATATGTGTATATATAGAGGTGAGCCCACTATGTGTGTATATAGAGGTGACCCCACTATGTGTATATAGAGGTGACCCCACTATGTGTGTATATAGAGGTGACCCCACTATGTGTATATATAGACGTGACCCCACTATGTGTATATAGAGGTGACCCCACTATGTGTGTATATAGAGGTGACCCCACTATGTGTATATAGAGGTGATCCCACTATGTGTATATAGAGGTGACCCCACTATGTGTATATAGAGGTGAGCCCACTATGTGTGTATATAGAGGTGACCCCACTATGTGTATATAGAGGTGATCCCACTATGTGTATATAGAGGTGATCCCACTATGTGTATATAGAGGTGACCCCACTATGTGTATATAGAGGTGATCCCACTATGTGTATATAGAGGTGACCCCACTATGTGTGTATATAGAGGTGACCCCACTATGTGTGTTTATAGAGGTGACCCCACTATGTGTGTATATAGAGGTGACCCCACTATGTGTATATAGAGGTGATCCCACTATGTGTATATAGAGGTGACCCCACTATGTGTGTATATAGAGGTGAGCCCACTATGTGTATATATAGAGGTGACCCGACTATGTGTATATAGAGGTGACCCCACTATGTGTATATAGAGGTGATCCCACTATGTGTATATAGAGGTGACCCCACTATGTGTGTATATAGAGGTGAGCCCATATGTGTATATATAGAGGTGAGCCCACTATGTGTGTATATAGAGGTGACCCCACTATGTGTATATAGAGGTGACCCCACTATGTGTGTATATAGAGGTGACCCCACTATGTGTATATATAGACGTGACCCCACTATGTGTATATAGAGGTGACCCCACTATGTGTGTATATAGAGGTGACCCCACTATGTGTATATAGAGGTGACCCCACTATGTGTGTATATAGAGGTGACCCCACTATGTGTATATAGAGGTGAGCCCACTATGTGTGTATATAGAGGTGACCCCACTATGTGTATATAGAGGTGATCCCACTATGTGTATATAGAGGTGACCCCACTATGTGTATATAGAGGTGAGCCCACTATGTGTATATATAGAGGTGACCCCACTATGTGTGTATATAGAGGTGAGCCCACTATGTGTATATATAGACGTGACCCCACTATGTGTATATAGAGGTGACCCCACTATGTGTGTATATAGAGGTGACCCCACTATGTGTATATAGAGGTGATCCCACTATGTGTGTATATAGAGGTGATCCCACTATGTGTGTATATAGAGGTGACCCCACTATGTGTATATAGAGGTGATCCCACTATGTGTGTATATAGAGGTGACCCCACTATGTGTATATAGAGGTGACCCCACTATGTGTATATAGAGGTGACCCCACTATGTGTGTATATAGAGGTGACCCCACTATGTGTATATAGAGGTGAGCCCACTATGTGTGTATATAGAGGTGACCCCACTATGTGTATATAGAGGTGATCCCACTATGTGTATATAGAGGTGACCCCACTATGTGTATATAGAGGTGAGCCCACTATGTGTATATATAGAGGTGACCCCACTATGTGTGTATATAGAGGTGAGCCCACTATGTGTATATATAGACGTGACCCCACTATGTGTATATAGAGGTGACCCCACTATGTGTGTATATAGAGGTGACCCCACTATGTGTATATAGAGGTGATCCCACTATGTGTATATAGAGGTGACCCCACTATGTGTATATAGAGGTGATCCCACTATGTGTATATAGAGGTGACCCCACTATGTGTGTATATAGAGGTGACCCCACTATGTGTGTTTATAGAGGTGACCCCACTATGTGTGTATATAGAGGTGACCCCACTATGTGTGTATATAGAGGTGATCCCACTATGTGTATATAGAGGTGACCCCACTATGTGTATATAGAGGTGATCCCACTATGTGTATATAGAGGTGACCCCACTATGTGTATATAGAGGTGACCCCACTATGTGTATATAGAGGTGATCCCACTATGTGTATATAGAGGTGACCCCACTATGTGTATATAGAGGTGAGCCCACTATGTGTATATATAGAGGTGATCCCACTATGTGTATATAGAGGTGAGCCCACTATGTGTATATAGAGGTGAGCCCACTATGTGTGTATATAGAGGTGAGCCCACTATGTGTATATAGAGGTGACCCCACTATGTGTATATATAGAGGTGAGCCCACTATGTGTGTATATAGAGGTGACCCCACTATGTGTATATATAGAGGTGAGCCCACTATGTGTATATATAGAGATGACCCCACTATGTGTATATATAGAGGTGAGCCCACTATGTGTGTATATAGAGGTGACCCCACTATGTGTATATAGAGGTGATCCCACTATGTGTATATATAGGTGACCCCACTATGTGTATATAGAGGTGACCCCACTATGTGTATATAGAGGTGACCCCACTATGTGTATATAGAGGTGACCCCACTATGTGTATATAGAGGTGAGCCCACTATGTGTATATATAGAGGTGAGCCCACTATGTGTATATAGAGGTGATCCCACTATGTGTGTATATAGAGGTGACCCCACTATGTGTATATAGAGGTGATCCCACTATGTGTGTATATAGAGGTGAGCCCACTATGTGTATATATAGAGGTGACCCGACTATGTGTATATAGAGGTGACCCCACTATGTGTATATAGAGGTGATCCCACTATGTGTATATAGAGGTGACCCCACTATGTGTGTATATAGAGGTGAGCCCATATGTGTATATATAGAGGTGAGCCCACTATGTGTGTATATAGAGGTGACCCCACTATGTGTATATAGAGGTGACCCCACTATGTGTGTATATAGAGGTGACCCCACTATGTGTATATATAGACGTGACCCCACTATGTGTATATAGAGGTGACCCCACTATGTGTGTATATAGAGGTGACCCCACTATGTGTATATAGAGGTGATCCCACTATGTGTATATAGAGGTGACCCCACTATGTGTATATAGAGGTGACCCCACTATGTGTGTATATAGAGGTGACCCCACTATGTGTGTATATAGAGGTGATCCCACTATGTGTATATAGAGGTGACCCCACTATGTGTATATAGAGGTGATCCCACTATGTGTATATAGAGGTGAGCCCACTATGTGTATATAGAGGTGAGCCCACTATGTGTATATATAGAGGTGAGCCCACTATGTGTATATATAGAGGTGAGCCCACTATGTGTATATATAGAGGTGAGCCCACTATGTGTGTATATAGAGGTGACCCCACTATGTGTATATAGAGGTGATCCCACTATGTGTATATATAGGTGACCCCACTATGTGTGTATATAGAGGTGAGCCCACTATGTGTATATATAGAGGTGAGCCCACTATGTGTATATATAGAGGTGACCCCACTATGTGTATATAGAGGTGACCCCACTATGTGTGTATATAGAGGTGACCCCACTATGTGTGTATATAGAGGTGATCCCACTATGTGTATATAGAGGTGACCCCACTATGTGTATATAGAGGTGATCCCACTATGTGTATATAGAGGTGACCCCACTATGTGTATATAGAGGTGATCCCACTATGTGTATATATAGGTGACCCCACTATGTGTATATAGAGGTGACCCCACTATGTGTATATAGAGGTGAGCCCAATATGTGTATATATAGAGGTGACCCCACTATGTGTATATAGAGGTGATCCCACTATGTGTATATAGAGGTGAGCCCACTATGTGTATATAGAGGTGACCCCACTATGTGTGTATATAGAGGTGACCCCACTATGTGTATATATAGAGGTGACCCCACTATGTGTGTATATAGAGGTGAGCCCACTATGTGTATATAGAGGTGATCCCACTATGTGTATATAGAGGTGACCCCACTGTGATGGACTTTTTATAATAATTACTCTTTTTATTTCGTTTCTTTTCCAAGAAAAAAAAGCAAGAAAGTGATACAGGAAACATAAGAAGAGGACTAAGCATAGTCCTATACATCAACATATGTATGGAAATTATATTTATTCTCTCTCTTCAACTCTATTTACTATTCATAATATCTGTATCACTACTAGTTTCAATCCATTCCTCTATAATAGACCAAATACTTTCTACTTCTAAACTAAATTTCAAACTACCCGAGTATTCCATCTCCCACTAAATATCCATTTATTCTTTATCTAAAGTACTAATTCCCTCCTTATTCCCGCAGCACTTCCTTCCTCATTTTATCCCCCCTTTCCCTCCCCCCTTATCCCTACCTCTAGACCCCCTTCTTCCCCCATTCCCCTCCTCCAGCCGTCTATCCTCAGGCCGGAGAGAAGAATTAGGAGAAGAGAAGAGAAAAAAAAAAAAAAAAAATTCTTAATAAGACAATACAATACACCCCTCCCCTCCTCCGCTGTCCTCCAACCGTGCGCAAAATGTTCTCTCTCCTATTTTCCTTCTTTCTTCCATCTACTACCCTTTATCTTATTCTCCTATTAGCTTTTTACCTTCCTCCGACTGTAAAAATAATTCCCAAGGTGCCCATATCATTTTAATTTGCTGTTTCTTATCTATTGTTTTTGGGAGGAGTTTCTCCATTATCCCTATTTTCCTTACTTTTTTCAGCCACATAGATATTGGAGGTGCCTCGGGGTCTTTCCATTTTGTTGCAATGCAACTTTTCGCCGCATTTATCAAATGACACATCATTGATCCCTTATATCTCACCGGATATATTTCAGCATGATGTAGTAGAAAAAACGATGGGTCATCTGGAATATGATATTCCGTAAATTCTTGTGTAATTCTCCGTACTGTTTCCCAGAATTGTTGTATTATTGGACATCCCCAAAATGTATGTAGCATTGTCCCTTTCTCCCCACAGCCTCTCCAACATCTATCTGACATTTCAGGAAAAAATGTGTTTAAACGCGCTGGCGTATAGTACCATCTTGTTAATATTTTATAATTTAATTCTTGTATTTTCGTGCATCTTGAAGAATTTAATGCTAAATTTATAATATTTTGGCTTTGTATTGGGGAAAAAACTTGGCCTAAATCTCTCTCCCATTTTACTAGGCTCGACATTCTAAAGTCTTCTGGTGGTGCAGTCAATAATATATACATTTTAGAGACCATATGGGCTAGTGGTTCCTTTCCTCCACAGTACTCCTCAAACTTTGTGAGTGCCCGTTTATACTTTTCTGCACCATCCAGAGTCTCCAGAAAGTGTCGTACCTGTCGCGCTTGCCATATCGGTATCTCACCGCTCCCTCCCCTTTGTGCTATTTCTCCTATTGTCATCCACCCCCTTTCACCCAGAAAGTGGGAGGCTTGAAATCTACCCTTTTCTTTTAATTTCTTGAGTATATGGGATTCCAAACCAGGCTGGAATTCTGGATTTCCTATTATTGGGTAGAGGGGGGAATTATTCGTTGAGAAATTCGGATTATGACATATTTTATTTCCAATCCATAAAGTTGGTCCTATCGTTGGGTGAGTTTTAACTGTAAGGGGTAACGCAGAATAGCACCATATTGCCCTATCTAACGGTACTGGGCACATTTGTTGCTCTATAGTGATCCACAATTTATAATCCCCATGTCTACTCCAATCTGCTATCCTTCCCAACTGGACTGCGTGATAGTACTTTAACATATCCGGTGCTGATATCCCTCCCACCTTCTTGGGTAGGATCAATAATTTCCTACCGATCCTGGGCCTTTTACTCCCCCATATAAATTTTGTAAATAATGCCCGAATTTGATTGAAGTACGACATGGGGATCTGAATTGGTAGAGCTTGAAAAAGATATAAAAACTTTGGCACTACACTCATTTTCAAAATATTAGATCTCCCAAACCAAGAGTGCATCCCTCTACTCCATCCATCTAACATTGTTCTAATTGTACCCAATAATGGTTTAAAATTTAGTTCAAAAGTATCCTTTAAATCTGGTGGCATTTGAGTGCCCAAGTAATTCAATGCCCTCGTCGTCCACTTAAACTTAAAACTAAATTCCAAACCATTCTTAATCGACCCTGGCAGAGCGACCCCCATTGCTTCAGATTTATTATAATTTATTTTAAAGTTTGACATCCTCCCGTAGAGTTCTACTTCTTTCATTAAATTTGGAAGGGATATCTGTGGTTTTGTTAGGGAGAAGAGCATGTCATCTGCGTAAGCCGATACTTTATGTTCCCTCCCTCCCAATTGAATACCCACTATATCTCTGTTCTGTCGAATCTTGTTTAATAATGGTTCTAATGTCAATGCAAATAATAAAGGCGACAGGGGGCAGCCCTGCCTAGTACCATTTGTGATTGCTAGAGGCTCAGAGTACACCCCATTCACTTTTACCAAAGCTCTGGGTCCCGCATACACCCCCTCTATCCACTGAGCCATCCGCTCTCCTAATCCCATTTGTTTTACTGTTCCCAACATAAATTCCCAATTCACTCGATCGAATGCCTTCTCTGCATCTGAGTTCAAGAAAACACTCGATATCTTCTTTTCTTTTACTTGGTTTATTAAGTTTAACACTTTAATAGTACTATCCCTTGCTTCTCTATTTGGGATGAACCCGACCTGATCCAAATGTACCAGTTTAGATAGATAGGGCTGTATACGTGATGCCAAGATCTTTGTCAGAATTTTAATATCTACATTTATTAATGATATTGGTCTATAACTAGTGCATGCCCCTGGATCCTTCCCTTCTTTTGGGATAATCGTAATATGTGCTAGTAACGTCTCCGGGGGTAACATTCTTATTTGTCCTACTGTATTAAACAATTTAGTCATATGGGTCCCTAATAGTGTACTAAAGCTTTTATAATATTGTATGGTGAACCCATCTGGGCCTGGGGCTTTACCATGCTTTATTGTTTTCATTATTGATTGTACTTCCTCCAGAGTAATTGGTTTTCCCAAATCCCTTCGCTCTGGAGGTGTTAATCTAGTCAGACCTGCTGAGGATATATATTTCTCCACAGCCCCAGAGGGGTTCTCCTTCCCTTGAAGGTTATATAACGCGGCGTAGTATTTCCTAAATTCTTGTGCTATTTCTTTTGAAAGGTGGAGTTTTTTATCTTCTTTGGTTTTAATAAATGGGATATATGACCGTGACTGTAATTTTTTCAATTTTTTTGCTAGTAACTTCCCACATTTATCACCTGAATCGTATGTCATCTTCTCTGCATATTGTAAAACCGCTTCAGCCTTATATCTAAGGAGATCCGCTACCTGTCTTCTTAAATGTGTTAATTCAATTCCTATACCCATTTCTGTCTTTTTTTTATGTTGTATCTCCAATCTCTGTATCTTTTCTAATAATTCTTTTATTTGTTTTTCTCTAGCTTTCTTAACTCGGGAACCATGTTTAATTAAAACCCCTCGAATCACTGATTTATGGGCTTCCCAAACTATACCCGGATCACTTTCTTCATTATCATTTGTCTGGAAATACCATGTTATTTCTTTTTTTACATCTTCAATTATATCAGGATTCTGTAGTAGGCTCTCATTTAATTTCCACCTCCGCTCTGACGTCTGAGTTCCCTCTCCCCATGTTATTTCCATTGTTACCGGGGCGTGATCTGTCCAAGTTATATTCCCAATTGAAATGTCCTTTATTAAGTGTAAACACTGATGAGGTATCAGAAAGAGATCTATTCTTGAATATATTTGATGTGGGGTTGAAAAATATGTATAGTCTTTCTCTCCTGCGTGTAATATACGCCATCCATCTACCAACTGAAATTCATGTAGTTTTTGTATGATTCGTTTCCTAATTCCATTTGGTACCGACGACACCCCTACTGAGGTATCTTCCTTTGGGTTTAAAGATATATTCAGATCCCCACCACAAATCAATTTACCCTCTTTAAAATTCATCAATTTAGTGATCACCTTTACTAAGAAACTATCTTGATGTATATTCGGTGCATAGATGGTGGCTAATGTTACCTTCTCACCCCCTATTGTCCCTTTAAGAAACAGGAATCTCCCTCCTGGATCCGCATATTTTTCGGCTAAGGACCATGGTATTCTATTTGCTATTAAAATTGCAACCCCTTTGCTTTTGGCTTCCTGGTTAGAGGCCTGGTATACATTAGGGAAATTCCTATTTTGAAGATATGTATATACCCCATCTTTAAAGTGTGTTTCCTGAATAAATCCTATGTCCGTTTTGAGCGATTTTAGTTCATTTATTAATATTTTACGTTTTTCGGGGATATTAAGTCCTCTTACATTTAGGGAAGTAACCCTTATTTTATCCATCTAACACACCACTTTTAGCAGACAGCGGAGAAGGAGAGGACAAAAATAAATAAATAAATAAAATAAAATAAATTAAAATAAATAAATAAAAAAATTATATAAAATAAAAACAAATTTATAAAAAAAAAAAAAAAAAAAAAAAAAAAAAAAAAAAAAAAAAAAAAAAAGGGCTCCTCCTATAGGGGTCTTAGGAGGTACGGATTTTATGTTACGGCTTCTACGTGGGACTTCTGTTATCCCGTAGTTACCGAAAATAGGAGGAATAAGCCTGCAAAAGCAGGAGTGGCTGAGCTCCTACTACCTCTCCTCACTTTATTTAATTCCTCTTTAAACCCTTTTAAACGTATTTACCCTGTAGCTCCCCCCTTTTCCCTCTTTCTCTCTCCATCCTTCTCTCCTCCTTCTCCCCCCTCTTTCCTCTTCCCCCTCCCCTTCCCTCCCCTTCACTTTCTAATCTCTATTCTAGTATCCCTCCCCCACCTCTAAATTCCTTCACCATCCCCTCTCCCCATCACCCCTTCCTCATAATTATTTCCTTTATATGCACACATCATTAACATATTTAATTTCACTTCATATCCTATATATTTTAACAAATTATATTTGCATTAATAGGAAATCAGACATTTAGAACATAATTGTTATTCATATTCCTCTTATATTCATATGTCAATATTAACTCCTTTATTTATGAATATACCCCTTATTTGTTCAATCTAGTAAAAATCTTCTCCTCTTCCACCTCCCCCTCCCTCCTTCCCTTTCTATTCCTTTTATCATTCTTTTAATACAGCTTCTACATATTTCCAGTCCTGAACACCCTAAACCTCCTTATGTGATTTACCTATTCCCCTATATGTGAACTTAATAAGTCGTCCCCTATACTAAAAAAAAAAAAAAAAAAAAAAAAAAAAAAAAAAAAAAAAAAAAGGGGGCTCGCTTCACCCTTTATTCCTATTGGTTCTCTCATTAAGTGCAAGATCTCATTTTAAACTCTGAATTATGTGACGTGTTATTTACCTATCTGTGTCTATTTTGTTTCCTCCCCCCCCACCCCACCCCCTCCCATTATCTTTATGTCTAATCTTAATCCCCCTTTCTACCCTCCCTCATACCCTTCCTTCCCCAATAAAGAAAACAAGTCTCCCAAGATGTTTTTACGTGTGCACAATGGTGCATATGATTTCCCTTTCTACCCTCCCCCCCCTTCCCTCCTTCCCCCCAAAAAAAAAAAAAAAAAAAAAAATTATCCCCAAAAGTATTCTTACATGTGCACAATGGTACTAGTGATCAGGTGTTTCCCTCAGGTGCAAAAAAAAAAAAAAAAAAAAAAAAAAAAAAAAATTATTTTTTAAAATCCCTAACGTTTAGGGTGGACTATCCTGATCTATTTATTAATGTATAATGCTGTATAATTTATATTCTATTATATATCCCAATTGACAATTAGTATTTTATCAACATATATTTCAATCATAACTAAAACATTCCGGTGATGGTTCATTACCAGTTTATAAGTATAAATATAAATAAAATTATGGGGGGGGGGGGGAAGAGGAAAAAAAAAAAAAAAAGAAGAACCACAATAAAGGTGCATACAGTTCATACAGTCAGTCCATATTTCCCTTTCTCCTCGTATCCCCCTATATAAATTGCTTCTGGGGAATGTTTAAAGTGTGGTGGTGGAGGGGGGACTTCCACATTAAAGGGAAACAACAAAAGAAAAGGGGGCAGGGGGATGGCCTAGAAGATAGGCATATAAAAGAAAAAAAAAAGAAGAAAGGCCAACCATCTAGTCAATTTAGTACCGGGGGGAGCCATAATAGTCCTGTATATTCATCTATTTTGTCTTGGAGAAGGATAAAAGAGAAAAGAAAGAAAAAAAAAAAAAAAAAAAAAAAGATTCACAGTTTTCAGTATCCCCTGCCCAGTCCCTATGATTTATTCCGATTTTCTTCTGTTCCTCTGCGTTGTGATTCTCGATCCTTTGTTGTTTGTAGGCCACCTTTCCGACGTGGTCTGTCCATTGGCCGTAGCCAATCTGGGACCTCCAACTTTTCTATTCCCAAAAATTTGAACATCTCTGGAAGCTCTAACGGTTCAGATAGTAAAAATGAAAGTGGCCCTTTCTTAACAAATAATGCGATCGGGTATCCCCAGCTATAGGTCCCACCTACTGATTTAATTTTTTCCAGGAGTGGGCGTAATTGTGCTCGCCGTTGTAACGTGGCCCATGAAAGGTCTGGAAGAATCTTTATTGCCATTTCTTCAAACTTTATTATCTTTGCCTCCCATGCCTTGCGACTAATTATTTCTTTATGTGCATAATGATGGAAACGACCTATCACATCTCTGGGTCTTGCCGGATCGCTGGGCCGTGGCCCCAGGGCCCTATGTAGTCGATCAAATTCAATCTGTTTCTGTTCCTTTATTAATTCAGCCCCTAGCTGCTGGCATATTGTTTGAACAACTCTATGTAGAGATTCTCCCTCAATTTCTTCCGGTATCCCTCTAAACCGAAGATTTAATCTCCGACTTCTGTCTTCGATCTCTTCGAATTTCAAATGTATAGCCGAGCTCTGTGGTCTATAAGGGGGTTCTTTTTTCCTTATCTCCTCTAGCTCAGTTACCCGATCTTCCAACTTCACCACCCGTATCCCTTCTTCTGAAATTTTATCTGAGAGTGCTTGCATCTCAGATCTAATTAATTGCAATTCTTTCCGATGTCCCTCCTCAAGTCGGGTCACCAATGTTTCCATCTCATCCCTTGTCGGGAGGGCCTGAAGGATCGCCATCTCATCCCTGGTTGGTAATGCCTGTAAAATCGCCATTAAATCTATTCCACCTATATTATTTTCCGCCATGTTCTTATGTTCCCAGCTATTTATCTCCTCCTGCTCTTGCCCCCCTTCCGTGGCCTGTGGTGTAGTAAGGCTCATCCGGGGTGCTGCTCTCGAGATCTCCGGATATTCTGTCCCCCTTGTCTCTAGCACTGAGGCTCTTGCTGTGGCAGTTGCTGCTCTTGTACGTAAGAAATAGTCTTTGATCTCTGGCTGTGTCAGAGGGGTCAGTATTGTTTTTGTTGAATTTTGTTGCTGCTTTTGCTGTGGGATTGCTTCCTTTTTTTTTCTTTGCTACATTCATCCCGCTGCTGCCAGCAAGATAAATACTGCTTAGTCCCACCGGTTTTTAAGTCTCTTTTTTAAACTTTATTTAGTCAGTAAAAAAAAAAGTCCTGATGTGATCACCCGTATATTCCAGAACATATACCAGCCCGTATACCAGCCTCTTACTGGCAGCTTAGGAATGTACAGCTTAGGAATGAATTCCCACCTCCAGCCCTTTCAAGCCCGTCTTCTTTTACTTAGATTTATAAGTTCAAAAGTTCAAAGGTTCATAGACTCCTCTACTCCTCTTCACATTTCACATTTCCTTGTAACTTCTTTTTTTTTTTTTTTACCTGGCCTCTTACTGGCAGCTTAGGAATGTACAGCCACTTTGTACTCACCGCACTCTTCCCGTCTCTCTCCCAAGCCTCGAGGTCCCTTGTTCAACCCTGTGGTGCTAACTCACAGCCACAGTCACATCAATAGTCTTGGGGGGGTCCGCTTCCCCCCCCCCGCTTCTCACACGCAGCACACAGCTGACTTCTCCCTCTCCTCACAGCGCAGCGGTGTGTGTGTATCGGCTCCCTGTCTTCTGTTCTCAGGTTCACTCCCACCTTCTCACACACATCACACGCTGGACGCCGCACGCTCAGCTGTTGAACTGTCTCTACTCACCGGTTGTGAGGAACCAACCAAAACGAGTCAGAAAAAAAAATGATAACCAGGTGAAATTATCTCAGGGCTTCTCAGGACTTTTCAGGGCTTTCAGGCTGCCAGAGATTTCCAATAGTTTTCCGGGCTTCCAGGGCTAAGAAAAGCCTACGAATTTCACTGCTTCAGGTTCAAGTTCTCATTACAGCTCTGCATTAGATCAAGTAAAAAACTTCCAGGTTTGTATAACATTCAATCTATTTAGTATTTAGTGAGGAGAGGTGAGGTATAGCTCAGCTCAGCGTGTGTCTCCTCACTCCACCATTGTTAGGCCACTCCTCCTCAAACATTCCACTGTGATGGACTTTTTACCTATATGCTTCAGTTTAATCCTCCCTGCTTGTTTAAGGCTGTTAATTGTATTTACTCTTCTGCAGCTAGCCCTGTTTCAAATGTTAATTGTTCTAGCCCTGTGTTTACTGGTTACTGTGATTAGATAAGTGGCTCATGTTAATTATGCTGATTGCTTCCTTGTGATAATTATCTCTCTATATGCGGTGCCGAACCGGCTAGATACTGAGTAGTTCAAAGAAATATCTTTATTTCAAAGGAGCTGTATTGAAGACCCCCCACTGTGTGAGGGGGGGCGGAGATTTGTCATTGTAACAGTTGTAACCACATATAAGCTCTGGTTTCTTACGATTAAAACTCTGTGTTGTTCAAGCAGTAAGCTGGTCTCATGTGTGGCTTTCTGGGCGATTCCAGGGATATCCCTCCTCGTGGAATATTGGGGTGATTTTCGTTATGGGAAGAAGGGAACGTTGACGGGGATATCATACCGATACCGTCACAAATTGGTTGGCAGCAGCGGGATCTTCCCTTCTACTCTCCTTTACACCCGGATTCCAAGCAGACACTGGGAACAGTGAATGGAAGGCTGCTACACCCTGCTTAAAAGAAATACACTGAAAGAACTACTGGAAGTTCGTGGAAGGATTGCTAGCAACAAAACCAAGCGGGTCATCATAGCAGAATTAATGGAGCTAGACCAGGAGAACGGGATTGCAGCAACGCCAGCAGTACAAGAGATGGAGACACCAGGGATTCAGGAGGAGGAATCGCCAGCCAACAAGCTAATGAGAGAGAAGCTAGCGTGGTTCGGCCCGAACCCAACGCCGGATGTGGTGCTGAAAGTGATGGACCTGTTAGCGGAGGAGGCCAAACAAATAAGAGACGCAGAGCTACAGGAGGCTAAAGAAATAAGGGACGCAGAACTACAGGAGGCTAAAGAAATAAGAGACGCAGGGCTACAGGAGGCTAAAGAAATAAGGGACGCAGAACTACAGAAGGATAAACAAATAAGGGACGCAGAGCTACAGTTAAAACTGGCAGCAGTCCAACAAGCAGCCGCACCTTCTACGAACAGTGAGTACAGCACAGCAGACGCAAGGAAGATTCCGTCTAGCGCTTTTAAAGCTTTTGATGAAAAGGACTGTGAGATTGATAACTACCTGGCGGATTTTGAGCGACAATGTAACCTGCACCGAATAGCTAGAAGAGAGTGGGTTGCAATATTGTCAGGCAAACTGTCAGGCAAAGCTTCTGATGCTTTCCGGACCGTGCCAGATCAGGATATCCATAGCTACGCCAGGGTTAAAGAAGCGCTCCTGGCTCGTTATGCAGTAACCCCAGAGTCCCACCGACAGAAGTTCAGGGACTCACGCAAAACCACGAAAGACTCTTACGCAGAATGGGCATGCCAGTTGTCCCGGTCGGCCTCTAACTGGGTTAACAGCAGCCAGGCCACCACCGCAGAGGACATTTTGCAACTAATGCTCCTGGAGCAATTTTACAATCACATCCAGACGGATGTCAAAGATTGGGTGAGAGATCGCAGGCCCATGACTCTACCAGAGGCCGCGAAGTTGGCGGATGAATATGCGGATACTCGCAAGACAAACCAGGTCACACCACGGGTACAACCTCCACAACCAACGGCGCCCTCACACCCACCAGCCGCTAGATACCAACCGCCTAACAGACCGAGGACATCGAGCCCTCGCTATCCACGCCAGGAGGACAACGAACAACGCTGCTTCCGGTGCAAACAGTTGGGTCACTTCAAGCAGAATTGCCCCATGAATGACAACACCAGGTCAAATTGGTCTCAACCTGGGTACCGCCCACCAGCAGCAGCCCATTGTGTAGACTCGGCTTGGGATCCCCAGGAGCTGGGTCAGGAAGAACCATTGGGCACCCCTTACGAAGCCCTCATGGTACAATCTGTTATTACGGACAACAGGGAACACCATTGTCAGCTGGTCATGGGCGACCGCCATGAGCCGGAGGGGCCTTGGAGGGAGCTGGGCAGAAAGAGGCACCGCCAGCTACCCTCCAAGAAGAAGAGGTCCTGGAAGTCATATAACCAGCGGACCTGGGAGGAGAAGAAGCGACTGGAGGAGATGGAATCGCAGCGGGCGCCCCAGATGCGGGCCGAGATGTTCGCCAAGGGCCCACCGGTGGCCCCTTACACCACCACCCAGTTCCTGATGATGAAGGACCACGTGGAGAGCCTGCAGGACATGAGCAAGCAGGATCTGATCCGTGAGTACATAGAGCTGGAGGAGTGCATAAGCCGCATGGAGGAGGAGAACAACCACCTGAGGTCACAGCGGGCTGACCCCCCCAGGCTCCATGAACTGGAGATGGAGCTGGAGAAGCTCAAAGAGGAGAACCGGCGGCTGCGGAGGGAGCAGGGGGTGGCTGACCTTATGGGGCTCTGAGTCCCCCTCTCCCCCCCCCCCCGGACTCTGAGCACCAGTGCTACAGCATTTCAACAAATATAACTTTTTCTTTTTATGAATCTCCTGTGACTGTCACTTCAGAGCCATAACCTGCCCCTCCCATAGCGGGACACCTAGATGGCGGCGCACAGACCCATTCGCCGTCTTCACACTGACTGCTGGTGACTCTGCAGATCGCACAAAGACTTGGGGACTGACCGGCGTGTGATCTGACGACCCGGTGGCATACCTGAGTCGGGAGCAGTTGTCAAGGGAGGTCAGTCATGCCAAACGGAGTTAACCTCGGACTAAAAGCTCTGAACCCGTCAACCCTACTGGACCAGGAAAGGTCCAACCGGCTTTCCGGAGCAGGGAGAAAAAGGGGGGCCATTGTGATGGACTTTTTACCTATATGCTTCAGTTTAATCCTCCCTGCTTGTTTAAGGCTGTTAATTGTATTTACTCTTCTGCAGCTAGCCCTGTTTCAAATGTTAATTGTTCTAGCCCTGTGTTTACTGGTTACTGTGATTAGATAAGTGGCTCATGTTAATTATGCTGATTGCTTCCTTGTGATAATTATCTCTCTATATGCGGTGCCGAACCGGCTAGATACTGAGTAGTTCAAAGAAATATCTTTATTTCAAAGGAGCTGTATTGAAGACCCACTGTGTGAGGGGGGGCGGAGATTTGTCATTGTAACAGTTGTAACCACATATAAGCTCTGGTTTCTTACGATTAAAACACTAGAGGTGACCCACTATGTGTGTATATAGAGGTGAGCCCACTATGTGTATATATAGAGGTGACCCCACTATGTGTGTATATAGAGGTGACCCCACTATGTGTGTATATAGAGGTGAGCCCACTATGTGTATATAGAGGTGACCCCACTATGTGTATATAGAGGTGACCCCACTATGTGTGTATATAGAGGTGAGCCCACTATGTGTATATATAGAGGTGACCCCACTATGTGTATATAGAGGTGAGCCCACTATGTGTGTATATAGAGGTGACCCCACTATGTGTATATAGAGGTGATCCCACTATGTGTATATAGAGGTGACCCCACTATGTGTATATAGAGGTGAGCCCACTATGTGTATATATAGAGGTGACCCCACTATGTGTGTATATAGAGGTGAGCCCACTATGTGTATATATAGACGTGACCCCACTATGTGTATATAGAGGTGACCCCACTATGTGTGTATATAGAGGTGACCCCACTATGTGTATATAGAGGTGATCCCACTATGTGTATATAGAGGTGACCCCACTATGTGTATATAGAGGTGATCCCACTATGTGTATATAGAGGTGACCCCACTATGTGTGTATATAGAGGTGACCCCACTATGTGTGTTTATAGAGGTGACCCCACTATGTGTGTATATAGAGGTGACCCCACTATGTGTGTATATAGAGGTGATCCCACTATGTGTATATAGAGGTGACCCCACTATGTGTATATAGAGGTGATCCCACTATGTGTATATAGAGGTGACCCCACTATGTGTATATAGAGGTGACCCCACTATGTGTATATAGAGGTGACCCCACTATGTGTATATAGAGGTGACCCCACTATGTGTGTATATAGAGGTGAGCCCACTATGTGTATATATAGAGGTGACCCCACTATGTGTATATAGAGGTGAGCCCACTATGTGTGTATATAGAGGTGACCCCACTATGTGTATATAGAGGTGATCCCACTATGTGTATATAGAGGTGACCCCACTATGTGTATATAGAGGTGAGCCCACTATGTGTATATATAGAGGTGACCCCACTATGTGTGTATATAGAGGTGAGCCCACTATGTGTATATATAGACGTGACCCCACTATGTGTATATAGAGGTGACCCCACTATGTGTGTATATAGAGGTGACCCCACTATGTGTATATAGAGGTGATCCCACTATGTGTATATAGAGGTGACCCCACTATGTGTATATAGAGGTGATCCCACTATGTGTATATAGAGGTGACCCCACTATGTGTGTATATAGAGGTGACCCCACTATGTGTGTTTATAGAGGTGACCCCACTATGTGTGTATATAGAGGTGACCCCACTATGTGTGTATATAGAGGTGATCCCACTATGTGTATATAGAGGTGACCCCACTATGTGTATATAGAGGTGATCCCACTATGTGTATATAGAGGTGACCCCACTATGTGTATATAGAGGTGACCCCACTATGTGTATATAGAGGTGATCCCACTATGTGTATATAGAGGTGACCCCACTATGTGTATATAGAGGTGAGCCCACTATGTGTATATATAGAGGTGATCCCACTATGTGTATATAGAGGTGAGCCCACTATGTGTATATAGAGGTGAGCCCACTATGTGTGTATATAGAGGTGAGCCCACTATGTGTATATAGAGGTGACCCCACTATGTGTATATATAGAGGTGAGCCCACTATGTGTGTATATAGAGGTGACCCCACTATGTGTATATATAGAGGTGAGCCCACTATGTGTATATATAGAGATGACCCCACTATGTGTATATATAGAGGTGAGCCCACTATGTGTGTATATAGAGGTGACCCCACTATGTGTATATAGAGGTGATCCCACTATGTGTATATATAGGTGACCCCACTATGTGTATATAGAGGTGACCCCACTATGTGTATATAGAGGTGACCCCACTATGTGTATATAGAGGTGACCCCACTATGTGTATATAGAGGTGAGCCCACTATGTGTATATATAGAGGTGAGCCCACTATGTGTATATAGAGGTGATCCCACTATGTGTGTATATAGAGGTGACCCCACTATGTGTATATAGAGGTGATCCCACTATGTGTGTATATAGAGGTGACCCCACTATGTGTATATAGAGGTGACCCCACTATGTGTATATAGAGGTGACCCCACTATGTGTGTATATAGAGGTGACCCCACTATGTGTATATAGAGGTGAGCCCACTATGTGTGTATATAGAGGTGACCCCACTATGTGTATATAGAGGTGATCCCACTATGTGTATATAGAGGTGACCCCACTATGTGTATATAGAGGTGAGCCCACTATGTGTATATATAGAGGTGACCCCACTATGTGTGTATATAGAGGTGAGCCCACTATGTGTATATATAGACGTGACCCCACTATGTGTATATAGAGGTGACCCCACTATGTGTGTATATAGAGGTGACCCCACTATGTGTATATAGAGGTGAGCCCACTATGTGTATATAGAGGTGACCCCACTATGTGTGTATATAGAGGTGAGCCCACTATGTGTATATATAGAGGTGACCCCACTATGTGTATATATAGAGGTGACCCCACTATGTGTATATAGAGGTGACCCCACTATGTGTATATAGAGGTGAGCCCACTATGTGTATATATAGAGGTGAGCCCACTATATGTATATATAGAGGTGACCCCACTATGTGTGTATATAGAGGTGACCCCACTATGTGTATATAGAGGTGACCCCACTATGTGTATATAGAGGTGACCCCACTATGTGTGTATATAGAGGTGACCCCACTATGTGTATATAGAGGTGAGCCCACTATGTGTATATATAGAGGTGACCCCACTATGTGTATATAGAGGTGAGCCCACTATGTGTATATATAGAGGTGACCCCACTATGTGTATATAGAGGTGATCCCACTATGTGTATATAGAGGTGACCCCACTATGTGTGTATATAGAGGTGAGCCCACTATGTGTATATATAGAGGTGACCCCACTATGTGTATATAGAGGTGATCCCACTATGTGTATATAGAGGTGACCCCACTATGTGTATATAGAGGTGACCCCACTATGTGTATATATAGAGGTGACCCCACTATGTGTATATAGAGGTGACCCCACTATGTGTATATATAGAGGTGACCCCACTATGTGTATATATAGAGGTGATCCCACTATGTGTGTATATAGAGGTGACCCCACTATGTGTATATAGAGGTGAGCCCACTATGTGTATATATAGAGGTGACCCCACTATGTGTGTATATAGAGGTGAGCCCACTATGTGTATATATAGAGGTCACCCCACTATGTGTATATAGAGATGATCCCACTATGTGTATATAGAGGTGAGCCCACTATGTGTGTATATAGAGGTGACCCCACTATGTGTATATAGAGGTGATCCCACTATGTGTATATAGAGGTGAGCCCACTATGTGTGTATATAGAGGTGACCCCACTATGTGTATATAGAGGTGAGCCCACTATGTGTATATATAGAGGTGAGCCCACTATGTGTATATATAGAGGTGACCCCACTATGTGTGTATATAGAGGTGAGCCCACTATGTGTATATATAGAGGTGACCCCACTATGTGTATATAGAGGTGAGCCCACTATGTGTATATATAGAGGTGACCCCACTATGTGTATATAGAGGTGACCCCACTATGTGTATATATAGAGGTGACCCCACTATGTGTGTATATAGAGGTGAGCCCACTATGTGTGTATATAGAGGTGACCCCACTATGTGTATATAGAGGTGACCCCACTATGTGTGTATATAGAGGTGAGCCCACTATGTGTATATATAGAGGTGAGCCCACTATGTGTATATATAGAGGTGAGCCCACTATGTGTATATAGAGGTGACCCCACTATGTGTATATAGAGGTGACCCCACTATGTGTATATATAGAGGTGATCCCACTATGTGTATATAGAGGTGACCCCACTATGTGTATATAGAGGTGATCCCACTATGTGTATATAGAGGTGACCCCACTATGTGTATATAGAGGTGATCCCACTATGTGTATATAGAGGTGATCCCACTATGTGTATATAGAGGTGACCCCACTATGTGTATATAGAGGTGACCCCACTATGTGTGTATATAGAGGTGAGCCCACTATGTGTATATAGAGGTGAGCCCACTATGTGTATATATAGAGGTGACCCCACTATGTGTATATAGAGGTGACCCCACTATGTGTATATATAGAGGTGACCCCACTATGTGTGTATATAGAGGTGAGCCCACTATGTGTATATATAGAGGTGACCCCACTATGTGTATATATAGAGGTGACCCCACTATGTGTATATATAGAGGTGACCCCACTATGTGTATATAGAGGTGACCCCACTATGTGTATATAGAGGTGACCCCACTATGTGTATATATAGAGGTGACCCCACTATGTGTATATATAGAGGTGACCCCACTATGTGTATATAGAGCTGACCCCACTATGTGTATATAGAGGTGAGCCCACTGTAACGGACACATGCATGCTGCCGAGACAGTTATAATCTTCATGCAGGGAGGACTACAAGGAACTGCATGGCTTGTCACAAGTGATGTACCACAGTGTATTCTGAGCTCAAAGGGTTAATTGGACAAGTTTCTTTTCATTGTTGAATGCTAATGTTCCCTTCGCATAGATAATGAACTCTTCTTTTGTGTGCAGGTTAACAGCCCCCTGTGAGGTGTATGCTGATGGGGATTATGTGTGAGTGATAATTGTTTTAAAGGTTAATTGAATTCTATGTGCCTGGCCAGGAAATGTTAAGTGGGGTGAGGTGCCGAAGCGTCTAGAAACTGGCCAAGTGATTAATTCAAGGAGATGTCATTGTTTCAGGGGGTCTGTGTTGAAGCCCCCTACTGGGAAAAGGGGAGGGCGGAAACTGTCATTGTTCTTGTAACAGTTGTAACCAGATATAAGCAGGTGAAATATGCCAAATAAAGTCAGTCTGCTTGACCCTCCAAACGTAGCACGTCTCGTTTCTTGGAAGGGCGTTCGATGGGATATACCGGCGGTACCTGCATATCATAACTTGTCAGCAAAAAGGACGTCTCCAACGGCCGATACCCCTCACTACCAGTGGGTAGCCGTTACATTGGTTGGCAGTAGTGGGATGGTCCTTTTATCCAAAGAGCAAGTTCTGAATGGAGTCGCAGTACGCCAGGCTGAAAAGATCCACACTGAAAGATCTATTGGAGATTCGTGGTAGGAGCGCCAGCAACAGACCACGGAGGGAGCTGATAGCTGACCTGCTGGAGCTGGACGAAATGGATGGATCCATGGAAGGAACGGAGCCCCTTGCACCGGTCAGCGAGGAAGATGTAATTACTGGGATTGTACAGCGGAGATTATCCTTGTATCCAGAAACGTCCGTGGAACTAATCAACCAGCTGTTCCGGGAAGCAAGGGAAGAAATACAAACGAAGAGGGGACAAGAACTGGAACTGGTAAGAGCGAGACAGCCCATTACACCTGCAGTTCCTACCCCCCCACCCGCTGCTACAGGAAAGAAAATACCGTTCACTGCATTTAAAGCTTTTGTAGAAAGTGAGGAGGAAATCGATGGATATTTGGCGGACTTTGAGAGGCAGTGCTCACTACACCAGGTACCACCAGAACAATGGGTCACTATTTTGTCGGGGAAATTGTCGGGCAAAGCCAATGAAGCTTTTCGGGCTCTCGCCCCAGAGGATATTTTACAATACCAGCAAGTTAAAAAGGCGCTGCTAACCCGATACGCCGTAACGCCAGAAGCCTACCGCCGGCGCTTCCGGGAGTCCAAGAAGATGGCTGTGGACTCCCACATGGAATGGGCAAACCAGTTACAAAGGGTGGCATCCCTTTGGGTCCAAGGGTGCAAGGCCAACACCGGGGAGGAAGTATTACAGCTGTTCCTAATGGAACATTTCTTCCAAGACCTGGCCGCAGACATACAAGACTGGGTACGAGATCGCCGTCCCGCTAACTTAAACGAGGCGGCTCGGCTAGCAGATGAGTACGCGGAGACAAGGAAAGTAAGCCAGGGTACTATGCGGCTGGCTCAGAAGGTGGTACCGCGTACTCCAACCGTCACCCCACGCCCAGAGTTTCGGGCTCCAGTCCCACCAGGACCACCACGTCCTCAGGGGCCTAACAACTACCCCCGGGATTCGTCTAGGGTGACGTGCCATCACTGCAGCAACACGGGACATATTGCTTGTTATTGCCCTCTAAGAGCTACAAATAACAATTGGAGACGCACAACACCCAACACAGAGGTCACTCCATCACGTCCCTCTGCGGCCCACTGCCTGGAGACCGAGGGGGGCCCGGAGGAATGTCTGGGGATTTTGTATGAGGCAGACCCAATACAAGCTGCCTCCCCAGATAACCGTCAGCATCACCGTCAGGAGGTACGGGTGAATGGACAAGTAGCACAAGGCTTAAGAGATACCGGGGCCACTGTCACTCTGGTTCAAAAACATCTGGTAAAGCCAGAGAACCTCTCCACTCGTACAATTGCCGTCCGGGTCGCAGGGGGCACTGTATTCCGCTTACCCACCGCCCGGGTGCACTTAGACTGGGGAGTAGGGTCAGGAAAGACCACCGTTGGTATCATGGACAACCTACCGGCCGAGGTTGTGCTGGGCAACGACATTGGCCCTCTGACTTCGGCGTATCTACCTACACCTGATGCAGCTTGCCCCGTGACCACCTGCTCACAGACCCGTATCACAGATGATCCTACAACAGGCCAGGAGACCCAGGTAAGCCAAGAACCGACATGTAACCCCACTACGGTAGAGAGACCCATAGCTTGGGACACCCCAGAGGAATTTGGGAGGGAAACTAGGGAGGACTCCACCCTTCAAAAGTATCGAGAATTAGCAGACAGTAGAGGGGATGAGCGGGAACGTTTTATATGGGAGGGTGACAGGTTATACAGATTGACTGAAGGCAGAAAGAGAGGCGGTGTCCCTTCGCAAAAGCGCCAACTAGTGGTACCCAGAAAGTACCGGTTGGAACTTCTCCGAATCGGCCACGACATTCCGTTGGCAGGGCACCTAGGGGGTAACCGCACCACCTACAGGATCACCCAGACTTTCTTTTGGCCAGGGATCTCGAAGGATGTGCGACGTTACTGCAGCACCTGTGACGTATGCCAACGGGTAGGAAAAAGAGGGGACCACCCTAAGGCTCGACTGTCACCTATGCCCGTGATCGAGGAACCGTTTAGCAGGGTAGCAGTCGACCTAGTGGGACCTCTACCTAACCCCAGTCCCTCAGGTAAGAAATACATTCTTACCGTAGTAGACTATGCTACCCGCTACCCGGAGGCCGTCGCTCTGACGAATATTCAGGCGGACACTGTTGCCAGTGCGCTCGTCGGGATATTCACCCGAGTGGGGTTCCCTCAGGAAATCCTGTCCGACCGAGGGACCCAGTTTACTGCAGATCTAACCCAACAGTTATGGAAGGTCTGCGGTATTAAGACCCTGCTTAGTTCACCGTACCACCCTCAGACCAACGGTCTCTGTGAACGCTTTAATGGTACCCTCAAGCAATTGCTGCGGACCTTTACGGCGGAATACAGAGACTGGGAGCGATTTTTGCCGCACCTCTTGTTTGCCTATCGAGAGGTACCGCAGGAATCCACAGGGTTCTCTCCCTTCGAGCTGCTCTATGGACGGAGAGTGCGAGGCCCCCTCGACCTCATCCGGGAGCACTGGGAGGGCGAGACAGAACATGAAGGTGTCCCCATTGTGCCATATGTGCTGGAAATGCGGGACCGCATGGAACATTTAGCTCGGATGGCACGGGACCATCTCCAAACGGCCCAGGGACGACAGAAACACTGGTACGACCGGGGCGCCCGTCAGAGAACGTTTCAAGTGGGCCAGAAGGTGCTGGTGCTTAGGCCTGTCAAAGGGAATAAGCTCCAGACTTCATGGCAGGGCCCTTACAAAGTGGTAGCGCAAGTCTGCGATACTACATATGTAATCGCCAGCAGCCAAGATGAAAGGGTCCAGAAATCCTTTCATGTAAACTTATTAAAAGAGTATCAGGAAAGACCAGAGGATGTAGCAGCCATATGTATCCCAGCCACTGAAGACCCCGACAGCTTACCCATCCCAGATCTATTAGCAGATTCGGAACCTAAGACTCTGCTCAATACGATACAGCTAGGGGAGCGGTTACCTCCCGCAGAAAAGGGACAGATGCGACAATTGATAACTGAGAAAGGACTGACATTTTCCCAGGAGCCCGGGTACACTCTCTTAGCGACTCACTACGTAGAGACCCCAGGACAAAACCCGCTCAGACAGACTCCCTACAGAATCCCTGAGGCAGTAAAAGAGGAGATGAGGAAGGAAATACAAGAAATGTTAAGACTGGGGATCATAGAACCATCTGACAGCCCCTGGGCCTCGCCCGTTGTCCTAGTACCCAAAAAGGACGGAACAACCCGATTCTGTGTCGATTACCGACGCCTCAATGACAAAACCGTGACAGATGCCTACCCCATGCCCCGAGTAGACGAGCTATTAGATCGTATTGCCAGGGGACGTTATCTGACCACAATCGATCTGTGCAAAGGGTATTGGCAGATTCCCCTGTCCAAAGAGGCTATCCCTAAGTCGGCATTTGTCACCCCATTTGGCTTATTCCAGTTCAAGGTCATGCCATTTGGGATGAAGAACGCCCCAGCCACATTTCAGCGCTTAGTGGACCGCCTCCTTGATGGCTTCCAGGATTTTGCTTGCGCATACCTGGATGACATTGCGATCTATAGTGAGACTTGGGGGGAACACTTGAGGCATGTTGAGGCTGTACTGGATCAGATTAGGGCCGCCGGCCTAACCCTGAAGCCAGAAAAATGTAATTTCGGGATGGCAGAAGTCCAGTACTTGGGACACAGAGTGGGGTGTGGGAAACAACGACCAGAACCCGCTAAGGTTGAGGCTGTAGCCAATTGGCCAACTCCCCACACTAAGACCCAGGTACTGGCATTTCTAGGGACAGCGGGGTATTACAGAAAATTTGTCCCTGACTATAGTACCATTGCCAAACCCCTGACGGATTTGACCAAAAAGAATTTGCCTAGAGTAGTCCTGTGGTCTCCCGCCTGTGAAACAGCATTCCAAACCTTGAAACAAGCATTGATCAACGCACCTGTTCCATCTGCCCCCGTCCCTAACAAAAGATTTGTCGTTCATACAGATGCATCCATGTATGGACTGGGGGCAGTTCTAAGCCAGATCGGGGAGGATGGAGGAGAACACCCTGTCGCGTACCTGAGTAGAAAACTATTACCCAGGGAAGTGAGCTACGCGGCCGTGGAAAAGGAATGTTTAGCCCTGGTTTGGGCCTTAAAGAAGCTCACACCCTACCTGTATGGTCAGGAATTCACCCTGATCACGGACCATAACCCACTAGTATGGCTGAACCGAGTAGCCGGAGATAATGGGCGCTTGCTAAGATGGAGCTTGGCCCTACAACCCTACAATTTTTCTATCCAATACCGCCCTGGCAGATTCAATGGGAATGCCGACGGACTGTCCAGGCAAACTGAACTTTTACCCTAACAGCAGACCGGACATCCCCAAGTTGATCCGAAAAGGATCAATCCGGGTCTGCCGGAGTGTTCCACAAAGGGGGAGTAGTGTAACGGACACATGCATGCTGCCGAGACAGTTATAATCTTCATGCAGGGAGGACTACAAGGAACTGCATGGCTTGTCACAAGTGGATGTACCACAGTGTATTCTGAGCTCAAAGGGTTAATTGGACAAGTTTCTTTTCATTGTTGAATGCTAATGTTCCCTTCGCATAGATAATGAACTCTTCTTTTGTGTGCAGGTAAACAGCCCCCTGTGAGGTGTATGCTGATGGGGATTATGTGTGAGTGATAATTGTTTTAAAGGTTAATTGAATTCTATGTGCCTGGCCAGGAAATGTTAAGTGGGGTGAGGTGCCGAAGCGTCTAGAAACTGGCCAAGTGATTAATTCAAGGAGATGTCATTGTTTCAGGGGGTCTGTGTTGAAGCCCCCTACTGGGAAAAGGGGAGGGCGGAAACTGTCATTGTTCTTGTAACAGTTGTAACCAGATATAAGCAGGTGAAATATGCCAAATAAAGTCAGTCTGCTTGACCCTCCAAACGTAGCACATCTCGTTTCTTGGAAGGGCGTTCGATGGGATATACCGGCGGTACCTGCATATCATAACTTGTCAGCAAAAAGGACGTCTCCAACGGCCGATACCCCTCACTACCAGTGGGTAGCCGTTACACCCACTATGTGTGTATATAGAGGTGACCCCACTATGTGTATATAGAGGTGATCCCACTATGTGTATATATAGGTGAGCCCACTATGTGTGTATATAGAGGTGAGCCCACTATGTGTATATAGAGGTGACCCCACTATGTGTATATAGAGGTGACCCCACTATGTGTGTATATAGAGGTGACCCCACTATGTGTGTATATAGAGGTGAGCCCACTATGTGTATATATAGAGGTGACCCCACTATGTGTATATATAGAGGTGACCCCACTATGTGTATATAGAGGTGACCCCACTATGTGTGTATATAGAGGTGACCCCACTATGTGTATATAGAGGTGATCCCACTATGTGTGTATATAGAGGTGACCCCACTATGTGTGTATATAGAGGTGACCCCACTATGTGTGTATATAGAGGTGACCCCACTATGTGTGTATATAGAGGTGAGCCCACTATGTGTGTATATAGAGGTGAGCCCACTATGTGTGTATAGAGGTGACCCCACTATGTGTGTATAGAGGTGAGCCCACTATGTGTGTATAGAGGTGAGCCCACTATGTGTATATATAGAGGTGAGCCCACTATGTGTATATATAGAGGTGACCCCACTATGTGTGTATATAGAGGTGAGCCCACTATGTGTATATATAGAGGTGACCCCACTATGTGTATATAGAGGTGACCCCACTATGTGTGTATATAGAGGTGACCCCACTATGTGTGTATATAGAGGTGATCCCACTATGTGTATATAGAGGTGACCCCACTATGTGTATATAGAGGTGACCCCACTATGTGTATATAGAGGTGACCCACTATGTGTATATAGAGGTGACTCCACTATGTGTATATAGAGGTGATCCCACTATGTGTATATAGAGGTGACCCCACTATGTGTATATATAGAGGTGACCCCACTATGTGTATATAGAGGTGATCCCACTATGTGTGTATATAGAGGTGACCCCACTATGTGTGTATATAGAGGTGACCCCACTATGTGTATATAGAGGTGAACCCACTATGTAGAGGTGACCCCACTATGTGTATATAGAGGTGATCCCACTATGTGTATACATAGGTGACCCCACTATGTGTGTATATAGAGGTGAGCCCACTATGTGTATATATAGAGGTGACCCCACTATGTGTATATAGAGGTGACCACACTATGTGTATATAGAGGTGATCCCACTATGTGTATATAGAGGTGATCCCACTATGTGTATATAGAGGTGACCCCACTATGTGTATATAGAGGTGACCCCACTATGTGTGTATATAGAGGTGAGCCCACTATGTGTATATATATAGAGGTGACCCCACTATGTGTATATAGAGGTGATCCCACTATGTGTGTATATAGAGGTGACCCCACTATGTGTGTATATAGAGGTGAGCCCACTATGTGTATATATAGAGGTGACCCCACTATGTGTGTATATAGAGGTGAGCCCACTATGTGTATATATAGAGGTGACCCCACTATGTGTATATAGAGGTGAGCCCACTATGTGTATATATAGAGGTGAGCCCACTATATGTATATATAGAGGTGACCCCACTATGTGTGTATATAGAGGTGACCCCACTATGTGTATATAGAGGTGACCCCACTATGTGTATATAGAGGTGAGCCCACTATGTGTATATATAGAGGTGACCCCACTATGTGTATATAGAGGTGAGCCCACTATGTGTATATATAGAGGTGACCCCACTATGTGTATATAGAGGTGATCCCACTATGTGTATATAGAGGTGACCCCACTATGTGTGTATATAGAGGTGAGCCCACTATGTGTATATATAGAGGTGACCCCACTATGTGTATATAGAGGTGATCCCACTATGTGTGTATATAGAGGTGACTCCACTATGTGTATATAGAGGTGAGCCCACTATGTGTATATATAGAGGTGACCCCACTATGTGTGTATATAGAGGTGAGCCCACTATGTGTATATATAGAGGTGACCCCACTATGTGTATATAGAGGTGATCCCACTATGTGTATATAGAGGTGAGCCCACTATGTGTGTATATAGAGGTGACCCCACTATGTGTATATAGAGGTGATCCCACTATGTGTATATAGAGGTGACCCCACTATGTGTGTATATAGAGGTGACCCCACTATGTGTATATAGAGGTGAGCCCACTATGTGTATATATAGAGGTGAGCCCACTATGTGTATATATAGAGGTGACCCCACTATGTGTATATTGAGGTGACCCCACTATGTGTGTATATAGAGGTGACCCCACTATGTGTGTATATAGAGGTGATCCCACTATGTGTATATAGAGGTGACCCCACTATGTGTATATAGAGGTGACCCCACTATGTGTATATAGAGGTGACCCCACTATGTGTATATAGAGGTGACTCCACTATGTGTGTATATAGAGGTGAGCCCACTATGTGTATATATAGAGGTGACCCCACTATGTGTATATATAGAGGTGAGCCCACTATGTGTATATATAGAAGTGACCCCACTATGTGTATATAGAGGTGACCCCACTATGTGTGTATATAGAGGTGACCCAACTATGTGTATATAGAGGTGATCCCACTATGTGTATATAGAGGTGATCCCACTATGTGTATATAGAGGTGACCCCACTATGTGTATATAGAGGTGACCCCACTATGTGTGTATATAGAGGTGAGCCCACTATGTGTATATATAGAGGTGACCCCACTATGTGTATATAGAGGTGAGCCCACTATGTGTATATATAGAGGTGACCCCACTATGTGTATATAGAGGTGACCCCACTATGTGTGTATATAGAGGTGAGCCCACTATGTGTATATATAGAGGTGAGCCCACTATGTGTATATAGAGGTGACCCCACTATGTGTGTATATAGAGGTGACCCCACTATGTGTATATAGAGGTGACCCCACTATGTGTGTATATAGAGGTGACCCCACTATGTGTATATATAGAGGTGATCCCACTATGTGTATATAGAGGTGATCCCACTATGTGTATATAGAGGTGACCCCACTATGTGTATATAGAGGTGATCCCACTATGTGTATATAGAGGTGACCCCACTATGTGTATATAGAGGTGATCCCACTATGTGTATATAGAGGTGACCCCACTATGTGTATATAGAGGTGACCCCACTATGTGTATATAGAGGTGACCCCACTCTGTGTGTATATAGAGGTGACCCCACTATGTGTATATAGAGGTGATCCCACTATGTGTATATAGAGGTGACCCCACTATGTGTGTATATAGAGGTGAGCCCACTATGTGTATATATAGAGGTGACCCCACTATGTGTGTATATAGAGGTGACCCCACTATGTGTGTATATAGAGGTGACCCCACTATGTGTGTATATAGAGGTGATCCCACTATGTGTATATAGAGGTGACCCCACTATGTGTGTATATAGAGGTGAGCCCACTATGTGTATATATAGAGGTGACCCCACTATGTGTATATAGAGGTGACCCCACTATGTGTGTATATAGAGGTGACCCCACTATGTGTGTATATAGAGGTGATCCCACTATGTGTATATATAGAGGTGACCCCACTATGTGTATATAGAGGTGACCCCACTATGTGTATATAGAGGTGACCCCACTATGTGTGTATATAGAGGTGACCCCACTATGTGTGTATATAGAGGTGATCCCACTATGTGTATATATAGAGGTGACCCCACTATGTATATATAGAGGTGACCCCACTATGTGTATATATAGAGGTGACCCCACTATGTGTATATAGAGGTGACCCCACTATGTGTATATAGAGGTGACCCCACTATGTGTATATAGAGGTGACTCCACTATGTGTATATAGAGGTGATCCCACTATGTGTATATAGAGGTGACCCCACTATGTGTATATATAGAGGTGACCCCACTATGTGTATATAGAGGTGATCCCACTATGTGTGTATATAGAGGTGACCCCACTATGTGTGTATATAGAGGTGAGCCCACTATGTGTATATATAGAGGTGACCCCACTATGTGTATATAGAGGTGATCCCACTATGTGTATACATAGGTGACCCCACTATGTGTGTATATAGAGGTGAGCCCACTATGTGTATATATAGAGGTGACCCCACTATGTGTATATAGAGGTGACCCCACTATGTGTATATAGAGGTGACCACACTATGTGTATATAGAGGTGATCCCACTATGTGTATATAGAGGTGATCCCACTATGTGTATATAGAGGTGACCCCACTATGTGTATATAGAGGTGACCCCACTATGTGTGTATATAGAGGTGAGCCCACTATGTGTATATATAGAGGTGACCCCACTATGTGTATATAGAGGTGATCCCACTATGTGTGTATATAGAGGTGATCCCACTATGTGTATATATAGAGGTGACCCCACTATGTGTGTATATAGAGGTGAGCCCACTATGTGTATATATAGAGGTGACCCCACTATGTGTATATAGAGGTGACCACACTATGTGTATATAGAGGTGATCCCACTATGTGTATATAGAGGTGATCCCACTATGTGTATATAGAGGTGACCCCACTATGTGTATATAGAGGTGACTTCACTATGTGTGTATATAGAGGTGAGCCCACTATGTGTATATATAGAGGTGACCCCACTATGTGTATATAGAGGTGATCCCACTATGTGTGTATATAGAGGTGACCCCACTATGTGTGTATATAGAGGTGATCCCACTATGTGTATATATAGAGGTGACCCCACTATGTGTATATAGAGGTGACCCCACTATGTGTGTATATAGAGGTGAGCCCACTATGTGTATATATAGAGGTGACCCCACTATGTGTATATAGAGGTGATCCCACTATGTGTGTATATAGAGGTGAGCCCACTATGTGTATATATAGAGGTGACCCCACTATGTGTGTATATAGAGGTGAGCCCACTATGTGTATATATAGAGGTGACCCCACTATGTGTATATAGAGGTGACCACACTATGTGTATATAGAGGTGATCCCACTATGTGTATATAGAGGTGATCCCACTATGTGTATATAGAGGTGACCCCACTATGTGTATATAGAGGTGACCCCACTATGTGTGTATATAGAGGTGAGCCCACTATGTGTATATATAGAGGTGACCCCACTATGTGTATATAGAGGTGATCCCACTATGTGTGTATATAGAGGTGACCCCACTATGTGTGTATATAGAGGTGAGCCCACTATGTGTATATATAGAGGTGACCCCACTATGTGTGTATATAGAGGTGAGCCCACTATGTGTATATATAGAGGTGACCCCACTATGTGTATATAGAGGTGACCCCACTATGTGTATATAGAGGTGACCCCACTATGTGTATATAGAGGTGACCCCACTATGTGTGTATATAGAGGTGACCCCACTATGTGTATATAGAGGTGAGCCCACTATGTGTATATATAGAGGTGACCCCACTATGTGTGTATATAGAGGTGAGCCCACTATGTGTATATATAGAGGTGACCCCACTATGTGTATATAGAGGTGATCCCACTATGTGTATATAGAGGTGACCCCACTATGTGTGTATATAGAGGTGAGCCCACTATGTGTATATATAGAGGTGACCCCACTATGTGTATATAGAGGTGATCCCACTATGTGTGTATATAGAGGTGACCCCACTATGTGTATATAGAGGTGAGCCCACTATGTGTATATATAGAGGTGACCCCACTATGTGTGTATATAGAGGTGAGCCCACTATGTGTATATATAGAGGTGACCCCACTATGTGTATATAGAGGTGATCCCACTATGTGTATATAGAGGTGAGCCCACTATGTGTGTATATAGAGGTGACCCCACTATGTGTATATAGAGGTGACCCCACTATGTGTATATAGAGGTGACCCCACTATGTGTATATAGAGGTGACCCCACTATGTGTGTATATAGAGGTGAGCCCACTATGTGTATATATAGAGGTGACCCCACTATGTGTATATAGAGGTGAGCCCACTATGTGTATATAGAGGTGACCCCACTATGTGTGTATATAGAGGTGAGCCCACTATGTGTATATAGAGGTGACCCCACTATGTGTGTATATAGAGGTGAGCCCACTATGTGTATATATAGAGGTGACCCCACTATGTGTATATAGAGGTGAGCCCACTATGTGTATATATAGAGGTGATCCCACTATGTGTATATAGAGGTGAGCCCACTATTTGTATATATAGAGGTGACCCCACTATGTGTATATATAGAGGTGACCCCACTATGTGTATATATAGAGGTGATCCCACTATGTGTATATAGAGGTGATCCCACTATGTGTATATAGAGGTGACCCCACTATGTGTGTATATAGAGGTGAGCCCACTATGTGTATATATAGAGGTGACCCCACTATGTGTATATTGAGGTGACCCCACTATGTGTATATAGAGGTGACCCCACTATGTGTATATATAGAGGTGAGCCCACTATGTGTATATAGAGGTGAGCCCACTATGTGTATATATAGAGGTGACCCCACTATGTGTATATTGAGGTGACCCCACTATGTGTGTATATAGAGGTGACCCCACTGTGTGTGTATATAGAGGTGATCCCACTATGTGTATATAGAGGTGACCCCACTATGTGTATATAGAGGTGACCCCACTATGTGTATATAGAGGTGACCCCACTATGTGTGTATATAGAGGTGATCCCACTATGTGTATATAGAGGTGACCCCACTATGTGTATATAGAGGTGACCCCACTATGTGTATATATAAAGGTGAGCCCACTATGTGTGTATATAGAGGTGACTCCACTATGTGTATATAGAGGTGAGCCCACTATGTGTATATATAGAGGTGACCCCACTATGTGTATATAGAGGTGATCCCACTATGTGTATATATAGGTGACCCCACTATGTGTGTATATAGAGGTGAGCCCACTATGTGTATATATAGAGGTGACCCCACTATGTGTATATAGAGGTGACCACACTATGTGTATATAGAGGTGACCCCACTATGTGTGTATATAGAGGTGAGCCCACTATATGTATATATAGAGGTGACCCCACTATGTGTGTATATAGAGGTGACCCCACTATGTGTGTATATAGAGGTGACCCCACTATGTGTATATAGAGGTGACCCCACTATGTGTATATAGAGGTGATCCCACTATGTGTATATATAGAGGTGAGCCCACTATGTGTATATATAGAGGTGACCCCACTATGTGTGTATATAGAGGTGACCCCACTATGTGTATATAGAGCTGAGCCCACTATGTGTATATATAGAGGTGAGCCCACTATGTGTATATATAGAGGTGACCCCACTATGTGTATATAGAGGTGACCCCACTATGTGTATATAGAGGTGAGCCCACTATGTGTATATATAGAGGTGACCCCACTATGTGTATATAGAGGTGATCCCACTATGTGTATATAGAGGTAACCCCACTATGTGTATATAGAGGTGAGCCCACTATGTGTATATATAGAGGTGACCCCACTATGTGTATATAGAGGTGATCCCACTATGTGTATATATAGGTGACCCCACTATGTGTGTATATAGAGGTGAGCCCACTATGTGTATATATAGAGGTGACCCCACTATGTGTATATAGAGGTGATCCCACTATGTGTGTATATAGAGGTGACCCCACTATGTGTATATAGAGGTGATCCCACTATGTGTGTATATAGAGGTGACCCCACTATGTGTATATAGAGGTGACCCCACTATGTGTGTATATAGAGGTGACCCCACTATGTGTATATAGAGGTGATCCCACTATGTGTGTATATAGAGGTGACCCCACTATGTGTATATAGAAGTGACCCCACTATGTGTATATAGAGGTGACCCCACTATGTGTGTATATAGAGGTGACCCCACTATGTGTATATAGAGGTGATCCCACTATGTGTATATAGAGGTGACCCCACTATGTGTATATAGAGGTGACCCCACTATGTGTGTATATAGAGGTGAGCCCACTATGTGTATATATAGAGGTGACCCCACTATGTGTATATATAGGTGACCCCACTATGTGTATATATAGAGGTGATCCCACTATGTGTATATATAGGTGACCCCACTATGTGTATATATAGAGGTGAGCCCACTATGTGTATATAGAGGTGACCCCACTATGTGTATATATAGAAGTGACCCCACTATGTGTATATAGAGGTGACCCCACTATGTGTATATAGAGGTGAGCCCACTATGTGTGTATATAGAGGTGAGCCCACTATGTGTATATAGAGGTGACCCCACTATGTGTGTATATAGAGGTGAGGCCACTATGTGTATATAGAGGTGACCCCACTATGTGTATATAGAGGTGACCCCACTATGTGTATATATAGAGGTGAGCCCATATATATTTTTTTATATCTATATATAAATATATACATATGTGTGTGTTTGTGTTAAATAATTAATTACATCAATTGATAAAAAATATATAAGTAAGTATGTAATATATATATATATATATATATATATATATATTAAAATGTTATATTTATATATATTATATATATTAAAATATAATATAAAATATATATTTTTTTATATCTATATATATTTATATAAATGTATACATACATATGTGTGTGTGTTTGTGTTAAATAATTAATTACATAATATATATATTAAAATGTTATATATATCTAGTTTTGGATCTTTTATTTTGGATTCGAAGTTTTATTTTTATATATATATATATATATATATATATATATATATATATATATATATATATATATATATATATATATATATATATATATATATATATAAATAAATATAACATTATAATATATATATATATATATATATATATATATATATATATATATATATAAATGTGTGTGTGTGTATATATATATATATATATATATATATAAATGTGTGTGTGTGTATATATATATATATATATATATATATATATATAAATGTGTGTGTGTGTATATATATATATATATATATATATATATATATATAACATCGAATCCAAAATAAAAAATCCAAAATGTTACACAGATTACATAATGTGCTCTTTGAAGGGCAGATTTCTCTTATTTCTATATATCTCCTATGGGAAGGATTGATTGCTTTGCACTGCGGCTTATTTCTGCACCTCGCATTATAATTCTCTAATATATTACTTACCATAAAAGTCATCTTTTAGGATTTCGAAGTCTAGGCAGGGACAGATTCTACCTATGGCAGCCCTGACCTTCTGCCCAATAGTCCTGGCTCCACCCTTTTTAGGGGCGGTAGTTTGGGGCGGTGGGTTTGCCTGGTGCTCCTCGGATAAAGGGCGCACACTTGGCAATACACCAGATTCTTTCTTGTTGTTCTTCAGAAGATTCTTCGCTTTGTAACAGTTCTTTCTCATAAATCGTGTCATTGTTCTCATGGAACTCGCAACACTGCAGAGAGCGAGAAAACACATCCTGCTCGGTCAGATACACGCAGCAAGTGAGCTGCAGTCCCCTGCGTGTTCCTTAAATTGGCAAAAGTGGAAGAGCCACAGTGACATCACAAAGTCCCATATGCATATCAGTGTTCCATAAGGGGAGGAGCCAGTGACATCATCATGTTCCGTAGCGAATCAGTGTTCAGTATGCAAATGAGCCTTCCTTTCTGTAGACTGAATTCACACAGCTGCACCAGATGGATGAGGTGTTCTATTTTTAGAACCAACCGACAAAAATTCAAATCTACAGCCAGTCTGGTGCACTGTACAAACAACTGTTTAACCCCTTCACTGCCGGGGACTTTTTCTTAATATGTTTTTGTTCATTAAAATGAGCAGAAATTACTGTAAAAAGTATATATTTTCTGAAAGCGGAGGCTCTGCAGAATCAAATGGCGGCATTTGTAATTTTTTATGTCACAAGATATTTACACAGTTGTTTATCAATCGCATATTATTAGGAAACAAATTCGCTAAAATGACTTTTAAAGCAAACAAAAGCAATATTATAACCAATTTGTGAAGGTTTGTGCGATTTGCTGCATTTGTTGTCCGACAAAACGTGTCTCTTCTAGGCAGTTTCTTTGTACCTTTAACAATTAATTAAAGACATTTGCACGGCCGAAAAATTCATTTTTTTTTTTTTTTTTTTTTTTAGGATCATTCGCAAATTCAGAAAAATTCTAATTCAGTACATTCTAATTGTATAGATGCGGTAATCGTTTTTTTTTTTTTTTTTTGTATTTCTTACGTTCACTAGCAAACAAATTTAAAAGGAAATATATTTATTAGTTTATAACTTTTATAGTTTTTATTATTATAATATATTATTTATAAATAATAATATTAATAATAATAATAATAATACAACTATAATAATGGTTAATAATTCATTACCTTCACTAACAGACAAATTAGAAAGGAAATTCCAAGACCTATAATTAAATAGTTTATAACTATTATTATAGTTTTTTATTAATTATTACTTATTAATAATAAAGAATAATAATATTTTATTATATATAATAATTGTTAATAATTTGTTATGTTCACTAACTGCCAGGTTTGAAACAAAAAACAATTCCTAAAATGTATTCATTTATAACTATTATTATAGTTTTCATTATTATTAGCAATTGTATTAATAATAATAATAATAATAATAATAATAATAATAATAATAATAATATAAACTATAATATTGGTTAATAATTCATTACCTTCACTGACAGACAAATTTGAAAGGAAATTCCAAGACCTATAATTTAATAGTTTTTAACTATTATTATAGTTTTTATTAATATATTATTACTTATTGATAATAAATAATAATAATAATAATGATAATAATAATAATAATAATAATAATAATAATAAAACAAATCTATAATAATTGTTAATAATTTGTTATGTTCACTAACTGCCAAGTTTGAAAGAAAAAACAATACCTATAATTTATTCATTTATAACTATTATTATAGTTTTTATAACTATTTATAATAAATAATAATAATAATAATAATAATAATAATAAAATACACTATAATATTGGTTAATAATTCATTACCTTCACTAACAGCCAAATTTGAAAGGACATTCCAAGACCTATAATTTAATAGTTTATAACTATTATTATAGTTTTTTTATTTTTATTATTATGAATACAAAATAATAATAATTAAAAAAACTATAATAATGGTTAATAATTCGTTATGTTCCCTCATGCCCTTTTCACACTGGGGCGGGAGGTGCGGTGGCAGAAAGCGCCGCCAATTTTGCGGCGGTATTAGGTATTTTTGCGGTTGAATTACGGCGGTATTCGGCTGCTAGCGGTGCGGTTTTACCCCCGCTAGCGGCTGAAAAAGTGTTAATTTTGCCTGCAATGCGCCTCTGCAGAGGCGTATTGCCGGTGGTATAGCTGCAGTTTCCCATTGCTTTTAATGGGAATGAGCGGTGGAGGAGCGGTAAACACACTGCTCCTTTACCGCTCCAAAGATGCGGCTAGCAGGACTGTTGGAGCGGTCCTGCTAGCGCACCGCTCCAGTGTGAAAGCCCCCTCCATGCTGCGGTCTCCCTCTGTGTAAATAAAATAAGAAGATTGCAAAAAGCGTATATTGATTGGTTTGCGCAAAAGTTATCGCATCTAAAAAATAAGGGATAGCATTATGACATATATATATATATATATATATATTTATTTATTTATTTATTTATTTTTTTTCGCAAGTTTATTTTTTATTTTTTTTTATTTTTTTTACCAGTTTATTTTTTATTATTTTTTATTTTTTTTACCAGTTTATTTTTTATTATTTATTTATTTTTTACCAGTAATGGTGGCAATCAGTGACTTATAGCGGGACTGCGACATTGCGGACAAATTGGACACTACGACTCGGTTTCCACTTGTGCGACTTGTCCTGCGACTTGGGTCTGCAAAGTTGCATGACAAGTCGTATGCCCCCATGATTTCCAATGAGTACCGATCATATCTCTGCGACTTCAAGTCCCAGCGAGTTGAAAGTGGTCCCGGCACCATTTTGGCCCGCTTTAATGCGATTTGAGGTCCATAGACCTCAAGAATACACAGGCATTGCTTCAAATCGCGGCAAAAATTGCAGCAAAATCGCGCGACTTTCAGGTCACAATAGTGGAAACCTAGGCTAAGGGGTTTATGTACTAAAGCTAGAGAGGGCAAAATTTGTCACGTTTCTGCATAGAAACCAATCAGCTTCTAACTTCGGCTCGTTCAATGAAGCTTTGGCAATAAAACCTGGAAGCTGATTGGGTACTATACAGAAATGTGACTAATTTTTCCCTCTCTAGCTTTAGTAAATAAACCCCAATGTGACACCTTTTTTGGGGACCAGTGACGCCAATACATTGATCAGTGCTAAAAATATGCACTGTCACTGTATTAATGACACTGGCAGGGAAGGGGTTGACTTCAGGGGAGATGAACGGGTTATATGTGTTCCCTGGGAGTGATTACTAACTGTGGGGGAGGGGCTTGTTCGGTGGGAACACAGAGATCCGTGTTCCTGTTTAGCGGGATCTTTACCTTCCCTTGTCACAGAACGGCGATCGGCTTTGTTTACATCGACAGACCGCCGTTCTGTGTCTCTCGGGAACAATCGTCGGGTCCGTCGGACCCGCTGATTGGCTCCCGCTGTATCCAATCATGGCTGGAGCGGGTCGCCGGCAGCAGTGCACGTGCACGCCCCAGACCCGGAAGCGCAGACTCACATACAGGTATGTAGGGAGTCGCCTTGCTGCCATGGATATATATATATATAGTATACGTCGGCAAGAGGAGAAACATTTTTTATTACATTTATTTTATAATAATATCAATTTTTTATTTTAAATTTTATTCCTATCACCACGGAGATTATTGATCTACAGACGATAACAATCTCACTGACCTGGGACACGTCTGGTGATGGAGACAACAGAAGGGAGACGTCCCACTACAGACAATGAGGGAGAGAGGGGAGAATTGAAAAGTGTCTCAGCCAATCAGAGATGATTGGTTGCTATGGGCAATGGCACCAGGTTGGATATAGAACTTGTGTTGGACATATTTTATGTGTCTGGTGCCTGCTTGTATGTACTAATGATGTATGGGAGGAGGGGAGACTCTCTGCACAGTCCATGGACAATAGGGTGCCCACGTGTCCCGGATTGCCCGGGACAGTCCCGCAATTAGCAGGTCTGTCCTGGGTCCCGGGCACCTTCATTCCGGGACAATAGAGAGTCCCGGAATGGAATTGACAGAGTGAGCAAACCCTGCAGTAGCGCTGGCGCTCGTTCTGTCTCCAGCTCCACCTGAGACTCTGGTCACTTGTTGCTAGGGCCGCCTGGCATCTAACAACCAGTGACCTCACAGCTGCGACTCTCCCCAGCATGCAAAGCGGAGGAGGAGTTTGTTAACTTTCCTCCTCCGTGCCTAACGCTCTCCAGACTCTGCCATGCTGGATGAGGCTGTCTGTCAGGACTCTGCAGGGGAAGCCCCACAGACAATAATCCACTGGCTCAGACACTCTGGATTACTGTCTGCCGAGGAGTGGATGTGGCAACTCCAGTGGAGAGCGGGGGCGGGGCTGTGTCTCTGACAGGATGGACACGGCTGCCTGGGCTTTGCAGTGAGGACCAGGGCCTCATAGGCTTGCCCTTCCTCCTCGGTGACTGCTGTCCCTGGACTGGAAATGACAGGGAGTGCAGCGATGCTGTGCAGGAGGACACTGCAATCACTTCCTTGACAAAGTTGGCTGGCAGCTCACAGTGTGCCTGTGTAGAGGAATCGGGAGTGACTGATGGAACAGCACAAGAGGGAGATCTCCTGTCACAGCTTCTGCTTGAGCCCTTCATCCAGATTACAATGCTGTACAGGCATACCCCACTTTTAAGTACACAATGGGACCAGAGCATGTATGTAAAACGAAAATGTACTTAAAGTGAAACAATACATTTCTTCACTTCTAGGGTGTAGTGGGGGGTCAGGGGGCTGTAGTGGGGGTGTCAGAAGCTGTAGTTGAGGTCTTAGGGGCTGTAGTGGGGGTGTCAGGGGCACACTGGAACAGGGTGGGGTATGCTCTCTGAGCTTCAGCTCCTTCTACCAAGGCTGCAAAAACGGAAAATTGTATACTCACCTTTCCGTAATTTTCCTTTCCTGACGCATCTTCATGGCAGCACACACACTGGGTTGTGACTCCGCCTCCACAACCTGACAGGATTGGTTAGCTATAAATTTGAAGGGGAGACGCCCTGCACCATTCTCTGTATATATCATCACTAAACAAAACAGTTGGGTGGGCATCTGTGTGCTGCCATGAAGATGCGTCAGGAAAGGAAAATTACGGAAAGGTGAGTATACAATTTTCCGTTTTCCTGACGCATTTATGGCAGCACACACACTGGGAAATAACTCGCCAGTCGGGAGGGTGCAAGAAAACAGTAATATTTATTCTTTATAGCGCTGAGAAATTGGTTCCAACAACAGATCTGCCGAAGTCGGCAGTATCCAGGTGAGCAGAATTCACTCTGTAGTGAGAAATGAAGGTGTGTCGGGAAGACCAAGTTGTTGCTCTGCATATGGTCTTTGGTGAAATCCGCAATATGCTGCCCATGAAGTGGCCACTGCCTCTATCAAATGAGCCCTAATGCCCTCCGGAGCCGTAAGTTTCTGGATGGAATAGGTCTCCCTGATAGCTTTAACTAAGCCAGAGGAAATGGTATGGGAGGTAGCTGCCTGACCTAGTCTGTTCCCATGTGGGATAATCAGGAGAGAATCCTTCCTCCTCAGGTGAGATGTAGCTGTGAGGTAGCTGGAGATGGTAGACTTGACATTCAAGGCATGGGTCTCACCCCTCCCATTAGAAAAAGATGGAAGAACGATGTCCTGGATATGATGAAAGGAGGAAGCTACCTCTGGACTAAATTGGTCTGAAGGCTTCAGTACCACTTTGCCAGGAAGAACATTAAATAGGGATCCGTAGCCGAAGGGTTTGATTCTCCGACACCCCTTTAGCTGAGGTAAGGAAAGCCATCTTCAGAGTCGGGTTCCACCGTGAGATTAAGTTGAACGGAAAAGGGTGGATTGGACAGGGCCTCGAGTACCTCTGGTAGGTCCCATGTTGGAAAGACTGTCCTCTCAGGTGCCTGATCTTTACGTAGGCTCTGAGGAATTGAGTGACCAGAGGATGAAGAACCCAACTAGCACCCGTTTTGGCTGAACGGGCGGATAATTGCACCCTCAGGGTACCCGAGCTCAGCCCTTGTTAAGTCCTGACTGGAGAAATTCAAGAATCTGAGATGGTTCTGTGAGATAGGATTCCAATCTCTTCCTGCGACATCGACATGAACCTCTCCCCGATCCTAGTGTAGGTGACATTAGTGGAGTTCTCTTGAGCTTGCATTAGGGCCGATCTTATTCCCCGAGAGCATCCTTGCCCCCTTAACCTATCCTCCTCAACTTCCAGGCTGTCAGATGCAGCTTCTCTGGACTAGATGGAGGAATTGCCCTTGATATAGGAGATCCCTGGTTACTGGAAGATGAATTGGCGGCTGCGTACTGAGTTGTAGCAGGGTCGTAACCCATGGCCTCCTTGGCCGGAACGGAATTACTGCAAAACCATTGCTGAGGACCTCCGAAGTCGGGACAGGGGTCTCGTGATTAGAGGAGCTGGAGGGAAAATGTACCCCAGCTCGAAGTTCCATGGGTGGACTAGGCATTCTGCTCCTTCCACTAGTGGAAAGTGGGCTCTGGACAGGAACCCCTGGCACTTGAAGTCTTCTGGCGTGGTCGCTAGGTCGATTTCTGGTACTCCCCAACTTTCATAATGATGGAGAGTACCTGTTGGTTCAGGGACCACTCAATGCTTAAAGTGCCTCTCAGCTTAGGTAGTCGGCCAACAAATTCTGTGCTGCCGAGACATACACTGCCCTCAGATCTAGCAGGTGCACTTGTGCCCACTACAACATGGGGCGAACTTCCTCCAGAAGCGTCCGACTCCTGGTGCCTCCCTGTCTCTAGATATATGGCACCGTCACCTTGTTGTCCATCCTGATAAGGGCACTCCTCTCCTCTTAGAAGAGTCGCAAAGGTCCTGAGGACTTGAGAGGCTGCCCTGAGCTCTAAAATATTTGACCCTATGCCCTGGGTTCGAAAGTGCCACTGGCCTTGAGCTACCTGGTCCGGATAATGTGCTCTCCATTCCTGCTGGCTGGCATTCGATGCTGCTGCTTCTGGACTTGGGGGAACTATCCGTCTGAACATTCCGAGGTTGGACAGATGCGTCCGCTGCCACACTGATTGCTTTGAATGTGAATGGTCTGGAGCATTGACGTTTCACTCCACTGCCTTAAAAAGGAGTCTTGTAAGACCCGCATGCCAATGGGACCACTGTACTACGGGTATGGTCACAAACATGGACCCCAAAATACTGAGGAAGGTTCTGGCCTGTAGGCGTCTGGATGATAGCAGATTCTGCATCTTCTGTCCTAAGGGCTTCAGCCTCTCTTGAGGGAGTTGTACCTGGTTCAGCCTGGTAGTCAATTCTGCTCCTAGAAAACCATGGTTTACACTGGGCTGGGGACTGCCCCCCTTTTCTTTCCAAGTTGACTAGCCAACCGAAGTCTTGCAGGACCGTGAGCAATATCTTCCGATGATGACTTAGTCAGTGTCCCTTGATTTTCCGCCAGGAGCAGGATGTCATCCAAATAATGATGCACCCGCAACCCCTTCTCCCTGAGAAGTGCAATCAGGGGTAAGAGAACTTTGGGGAATGTTCTGAGTGCCGAGGAGATGCCGAATGGGAGGCACCGAAAATGGAAATGAGACTGATTAATAGAGAACCAAAGGAACTCCTGGAAGGCGGGATGAATCGGGATGTGAAGGCTTTCCACCTTCCATTTTGATCTTCTTGTTGAGCCTACCTAGGTCCAGGACTGGACGCAGGTCCCCTGTTTCCTTTTTTTTTTTTTTTTTTTTTTTTTTAAATAAGGAGGAATAAAACTCCCTCCCCTTTGGTGCGGAGGTACTTCTATTATTGCCCGCTTTGTGACAGTTCTGTTACATATTGTAGAGGTAACCTTCTTTTGTCTGGGGAAGACGGTACTCTGGTAGGCTGGAATGTGTTCTCCGGCAATGTGCCCCTGAACCTCTGTGACCGGTCTTGGTAGTGGACAGTGTCCATGGGTCTATTATATGACTTGATCATGATTAGGTGGGCGGGCGAACCCTCAAAGGGACTTCTGCTGTTCCCCAGATGTGATGGCCTTGGCTTTCTGTACCCTCGAGAAGGAGGGTCGAGTATTCCTCCGGTCCCTCTAGAGCTTTCTGTCGGGACGGTAGGATCCTACATCCCTGTACTTGTCAGGAAGATTACACCTGTAAACGGGGCCCCTCTGGGGCTTCGGTCTCCTATCGGAGGGAATTAGCCCAAATGTTCCTCCGGTACTTGGAGATGGCTGAGCCCAGCTTTGCGCCAAAAGATCTGAGCCGACATATGGAATTTGCACCAGTTCGATCCTGATGCTGCGTCCCGACTGAGGCTCCTGTCATGAAGTCACCTGCCAACTTTATTTTCTGCAGGGAAAAAATTACTTTCTCCTGGTCGGCCCCTTCTGGAATGGACTTCTCAACGTTAGCCGCCCCTGTAGTGATGGCTTTAGCTACTACAGCCGTGGTGATAGCCGGCCTACAAACACCTCCTGCTGTGGAGTAAGCTTCCCTCAGCTCTAGATCGATTTTACGACCGAGTACGTGCCGGAAGGTAACTGCATCCTCAATCGGTAGGATAATGTGCCTAGCGAGTTGCATTAAAAATGAATCGGCCGTAGGCGCGTTGTGACAGAAGAGGGAGCTGGACGCCGGCTGGCGCCCCTCTATCTCCTAGAGGGTCTCTGAAGCCTGAGCGTAATGGCCGGTGAAGCCCCTCTGGCATCCCATTCCTTCTCCTTGGTTGCTTTGTTGAAGCAAAGGCGTTAAGCCGATTATCTGGCAAGACTGGAGCCCCGCATACTCAGCAAGCGTTTGCCATGGGGCGGGTATAATAGCTCCGTTCATGGTGGGATGAAGGTGATCGTCTGCGGTGAAACCGACTATGACGGGAGCGGCTGTGACGCGAACGGCTATGCTATGAGTGATGATAGCGAGAGGCGACCTTGAGCGACTTCTGCGTGACCTGCCGGAAGCATGGCTTGATCCCGTCTGCCGTAAAGTTGCGTCTTGTGACCCGATGGGGCTACCAAAAAGTAGCGTTGGTGGTCAGGCTCTCTTTTGTCTCTTCTCTACTTACCACCTACTGGACGGCCTCTATACCTAGTAGTTAATGGTGGTCTGCGAGGGCAGTGACCCCCATGAGAAGATAGAAGAGACAGCCCAGAAAAAATAGGGAAAGGAGAGAAAGGGCGAGACGTTAAATATGTCCCCCCCCCCCAATGAATTTTATTTATTCATTAAGTATTTAGAAAGTTATATTTTTTATTATTCTTTATATTTTTTTTTTTTTTTTTTAATAATTAATTATATATATTTTTTCCCCTTCATACATTTAAACTTCCCTTTATTTATTTATTTAGGCTGTAAAATACATTTGGGCCAGCTGGGCTGGGACATCAGTGTACCAACCTTTATTATTCTTCACTCTGGCAAGGCAGAGCAGCAAAACGACAGCTTCCAGTCACCGCCGTAGGACTACGTTTTTTTTTTTTTTTTTAAATTCGCCGCTGCCGTCGCGGCGCGGATGACGCGGCGCGGCGTCATCGGCGTCATCGTTGTGCTGCGCGCATGCGCAGACCGGCGTGGAGGACGCGGTGGTGATGACACAATATGGGGGTGCCAGAGGAACCACAAGACTCAGCGAGAGCTGATGCAAAAAGGTACCGGATATAAAAACAAACACTGTATGGCAGAAGTAAACATAAGTGGTGGTGACCCAGACAGTATGGGGGTGCCACAGCACACCGCCGAGAGAGCTGATCCAACACAAAGATACCAATATAAATAACCTTGATGGTAAATGCTTTACAAGGCTCGGCGAGAGCTGATGTAAAAAGGTACCAGATATAAATACAGACACTGCATGGCAGAAGTAAACATAGTGGGGGTGACCCAGACAGTATGGGGTGCCATAGCACACTGCCGCAATATGAATTGATGGTAAATGCTTTAGAAAACAATACATTCATGACAGTACATAATGGAGAGGAAGAGGAGGAAAGTGGGGGTCACTGCGAGAATTGAAGCTTCTTTAAAGCTTGCTACAAATGTGCCAGATATTTCCATGAGCCCCTGAGACCACCAGAGCGGGGTTCCCACCATAAAGCTCATTTAGAGACTGTACAGGAGGGACTTCCAAACAGGAGAGGCATGAACCTGCTGGGGCGATGTGCGGTAAGAGGCATTACTTGCGTGTCCGTCCAATCCGTCAGGTGAGGATAAAAAAGAGAATGGTGCAGGGCGTCTCCCCTTCAAATTTATAGCTAACCAATCCTGTCAGGTTGTGGAGGCGGAGTCACAACCCAGTGTGTGTGCTGCCATGAATGCGTCAGGAAATGTCTGTACAATACTTGTAAGGCACTTTACATACACTCGCAGGTATGTCCTTACTCGCGAGTGTATGTAAAGTGAGTGTACTTAAAGCGGGGTATGCCTGTATGAAGTTCCCCAGGTGAGTGTCTCTGCTACAGACTGTACACATCTGATGTACAAGGTCCAGAGGATTGCACATTTAAAGCGGTTCTCCACCCTAAAGTGGAGTCCCGCTGATCGGAACCCTCCCCCCCTCCGGTGTCACATTTAACACCTTTCAGGGGGGAGGGGGGTGCAGACACCTGTCTAAAGACAGGTATTTGCACCCACTTCCGGCCACACGCTACGGGCGAAAGACGGGCATTCCGTCACATCCCGTCTGTCGCCCGTTGTGTGCTGGGAACACTCGGCTCCCAGCACACAGCGTGTGAGCCAATCGGCGGGCGCAGCGCGACTCGCGCATGCGCCGTAGGGAACCGGGCAGTGAAGCCGCAGCGCTTCACTTCCTGGTTCCCTGAGCGTGGATGGCGGGGGGAGCAGCAGAGAGACGAGCGATCGCTCGTGCTCTGCTGCGATCATCGCTGGACTCCAGGACAGGTAAGTGTCCTTATATTAAAAGTCAGCAGCTGCAGTATTTGTAGCTGGTTTTTAATATTATTTTCCCCGTGGCACATCCGCTTTAAGCCATACAGTACACTTGTATTAGATTGCTTTGTGAGTGTCAGGATTTTTTACTTAATCAAGTAGCCATGTGCCAACTAGTGTTGTTCCTTGTTATCCATAGCAGCCAATCAAACTGTACCTTACATTGTCATCAGCTACATCTGATAGGCTTCTGTACTTGTGCATATAATCATTGCTTATTACTGTATATTCTGCATTGCTGTCTATTAAATGAGGCCTTTTGGTGTTTGTAACTTTGCCAGGTGATGTAACTGAATACATTCTAAATGCCTACAATTGTTGTAATATGCTTGCTGCTAAGCAGAATGAGGGGAGCAGCTGTGTAAAGTAACCAGTCAGCTTCTAGCCTCAGCTTGTTTGGTTAAGCTTTGGAAATGAAAGCTAGAAGCTGATTGGTTGTCATGCACAGCTGCTCCAGTCTTAGTAAACTCCCTTTAATGTATGTAACCAGTGGCGGTGCGTCCATAAAGAGCGCACGGGCGCCACCCCCTCTCTCCTGCCATCCCTCTATCACCAATAGATAGATTCATGCATTGCATGAATCTAGCTATTGTCACCACTGCCACCCCCTATTCAGGCGCCTGGCCCCTTTTGGGGCACCGGGAGCCAGAATTACCATGGCAGGGTATTTTTTTGAAGCACCTGATTAGAGCCATAGGCTCTAATAGGCATAAAAAAAGTGACATGCGAGCACCATGCGCCTACGTTTGATGGGCACAGTGGCTGGCAATTGATGGGCACAGTGGCTGACGTTTGATGGGCACAGTGGCTGCAGTTTGATGGGCACAGTGGCAGCAATTGATGCTTTTTTTTTAGTTTTCTGAAGGGGGAAGTCTGTACTGAGGGAGGGGAGTCTATACTTGGTGGGGGGGGGGGGTCTTTACTGAGGGGGTATATACTTTAGTGGAGGGGGGTCCGTACTGAGGGAGGGGGGTCTATAGTTAGTAGAGGGGGGTCCGTACCGAGGGAGGGGGGTCCGTGCTGAGGGAAGGGGGTCTATAGTTAGTAGAGGGGGGTCCGTACTGAGGGAAGGGGGTCTATAATGAGGGAAGGGGGTCTATAGTTAGTAGAGGGGGCTCCGTACTGAGGGAGGGGGGTCTATAATGAGGGAAGGGGGTCTATAGTTAGTAGAGGGGGCTCCGTACTGAGGGAGGGGGGTCTATAATGAGGGAAGGGGGTCTATAGTTAGTAGAGGGGGCTCCGTACTGAGGGAGGGGGGTCTATAATGAGGGAAGGGGGTCTATAGTTAGTAGAGGGGGCTCCGTACTGAGGGAGGGGGGTCTATAATGAGGGAAGGGGGTCTATAGTTAGTAGAGGGGGTCCGTACTGAGGGAAGGGGGTCTATAGTTTGTAGAAGGGGCCGCCATACTGAGGGAGTCTATTATTACAATGTAATAATAAAAATACATTCCAAGCATTGTATTGGGATGATATAAGTGCCAAAAACACCAATTCCAACCCGACAAATCGCTCGCCATCAAAATCCCGTCAACCCCGAAACTACATTCAACCCCCCCCGAAGCCCTGACAAAATTGTCCCTGAATGGCAGTTTGGAAATGTGGTCACCCTATTCCAGATGATCATTATATTGATTTCTGCTATTGATTCTGGGCATCCCCATTATTCCCTTTAACTCCATCCAAGTTTAATCCCTCAATAAATGACAAAGACAAAGCTGATGGACTGTTCATTGTCTGGAGAGTGACTGGAAGGAAATGCCAGGCTTGGAAGGGTGACTGGTGGAACTACTACATTTTGAAGCCCCTATGGGGGTACCGCTACATGTGCTTGTTCTCAGTCAGTGAATTCTTAAGCCTCGTACACGCGATCGGATTTCCATCGGACAAATCCGTGTAATTTTGTCCAAAAGTCGTTGGCCGTGAACTTCTTCCGCATACAGACGGCAAAACGTTCTCAGCCAACAAATACGTGACAGCTGATCATATGATGTAAACAAAGGATCGGTAATCTTTTTCTTTCTCCTCACGCTGACAGCGCAAGGAGAAAAAAAAGCCGATCATCGGCTTGTGTACAAGGGACATCGGTCCCAAAGAGGAAGAGGCAATTCTGCCTCATCTGTGCCCACCTGCCAGTGCCACCTGCCATTGCCATCTGCCAGTGCCACCTATCAATGCCCACCAGTGGTGCCAATAAGTGCCTCATCAGTGCCACTTAGTAATGCTTCCTATCAGTGTAACCTACCAGTGCCGATCAGTGCCCATTATTGCCACCCATCAGTGCTTATCACTGCCACCCATCAGTGCCCATCACTGCCACCTATCAGTGCCACCTATCAATGCCACCTATTAGTGCCACTTCTCAGTGCCAACTATCAATGCCACCCATCAGTGCCACCTCTCAGTGCCCACTAGTGCCGCCTATCAGTATCCACCAGTGCTGCCTTATCTGTGCACATCAATGCAGCCCATTGGTGCAGCCCATCAGTGCAGCCTCATCAGCGTACATTAATGAAGGAGAAAAATTACCTGTCTGCAAAATTGTATAGCAAAATATATATTTTGTGGGAAAAAAATTATAAAAATTTCATTTGGGTACAGTGTTGTATGACCGTGCAATTGTCATTCAAAGTGCGACAGCGCTGAAAGCTGAAAATTGGTCTGGGCAGGAGGGGGGTTTAAGTACCCTTTAAGCAAGTGGTTAAGCTAGTGCATTGTTGGTTCACTTACCTTTTCCTTCGATTCCCCTTCTAATTTTTTTTTCTTTGTCTGAATTTCTCACTTCCTGTTTCTCCTCAGTAAGCTTGCCCCCATCATCCATGGGGGTTAGTCAGCCAGAACAGCTTACTGAGGAGGAACAGGAAGTGAGAAATTCAGACAAAGAAAAAAAAACATTTAGAAGGGAAATCGAAGGAAACGGTAGTGAACCAACAATGCACTAGCTTAAAGGAACCTATTTAGAAAATAAAAAATGAACCTTTATTTTTTGCTAAATAAACAAAAAAGACTGAAAATTTAGGGGAAAAAAATGTTTTTCATAGTTTGTCATCAAATTTTGGTAATTTTTCTCCTTCATTGATGTACGCTATTGAGGCTGCACTGATGTGTGCGCTGATAGGCTGCACTAATGGGTATTGATAGGTTGCACTGATGTGCGATGCTGAGGCTGCACTGATGTGCACTAATAGGTTGCACTGATGTGCACACATAGGTAGCACTGATGGGCAGCAATGTAGTGCAGTGGTCATCAACCCTGTCCTCAGGGCCCACTAACAGGCCACGTTTGAAAGATAACATCACATGTGATCTCATTTTCTGCCCAATGATTAAAGTATTCTAGTCTGCATCTCCCCAAGGTAATGCATAAAACCTGGCATGTTAGTGGGCCCCATGGACAGGGTTGATGACCACAGATGTAGGGCACTGAGAGGTGGCACTGAAGGGCATTGATAGGCAACACTGATAGGTGGCACTGATGAGCACTGGCAGATGGCATTGATGGGCACTGATTGGCAGCACTGGTGGGCACTGTTGCGACTGCACTGATAATCAGGTTACTAATATTATTATTAATAATCAGTTCCCCGATTACCACTGTTGATGTCCCTTTTACATAAGCCAGTTATCAGATAACTGGCTTGTGTTTACATTGTGATTAGCTGTTATTGGACACAGCTGATCATGTGGTAAAGAGCTGCTGTGATTGGCTCTTTACCCCGATCTGCTGGAAGGAGCCATCAGAAGATGGGTACACTGTAGTCATAAAGGGATGGACATGGTCAGCAACAATACTCAGGTAGGACATGGTGTTTATACAATGATAAATTGGTACTAAGGGACCCAAAGTGTGCCAAGAAATTAGGGGCTAGATTCAGGTACAGCGGAGTACCTTTTGGCCGGAGATGCGCTACGCCAACGTAAAACAGTGAGCCCAGAACCGTATTCTCAAAGATCCCGCGCCGTACGTTGCGCCGGCGTAGTGTAAATAGGCCGGCGTAAGGCTGCCTAATTCAAAATAGTCAGGTAGGGGGCGTGCCTCGTTTTAATTAGCCGTGACTAGGGTGACCACATTTCCAAACTGCCATTCAGGGACACCCCCCCCCCCCCATTTTTTGCAGATTTTTGGGGCAGGGGCGTATGAAATCAGCGGGCCCATGTGCGAGATCAAAAGTGGGCCCTAGGCATCAAGAAAAACAACTGAGTGGTCGGGGCACAGAGTAGTCAGAGGGGCAGTGGGATGGATAGAGGCACACCTCCCAACTTTCTGAGATGGGAATTAAGGACACCTATTAGCAAAAATATGTAGGAGAATTATAAACAAAGAAAAACTGGTTAAACCCACAGGTGCTTTTTTACCACTACTATTCTCTTATATTGGCTCCTTGAGGGACACACAAGGAGGAAAGAGGAACAGAGGGGCAGAGGGACAATGCTCTAAATGAGGGACAGTTCCTCCAAATCAGGAACAGCACAGGAGGGGGGGGGGGGTGAAGAACAGCACAGGGTGGGACCAGAGGACAGCACAGGAGGGGGGGACTGAAGAACAGCACAGGTGGGGGACTGAAGAACAGCACAGGTGGGGGACTGGAGAACAGCACAGGTGGGGGACTGGAGAACAGCACAGGTGGGGGACTGGAGAACAGCACGGGTGGGGGACTGGAGAACAGCACAGGTGGGGGACTGGAGAACAGCACAGGTGGGGGACTGGAGAACAGCACGGGTGGGGGACTGGAGAACAGCACAGGTGGGGGACTGGAGAACAGCACAGGTGGGGGACTGGAGAACAGCACAGGTGGGGGACTGGAGAACAGCACGGGTGGGGGACTGGAGAACAGCACAGGTGGGGGACTGGAGAACAGCACGGGTGGGGGACTGGAGAACAGCACAGGTGGGGGACTGGAGAACAGCACAGGTGGGGGACTGGAGAACAGCACAGGTGGGGGACTGGAGAACAGCACGGGGGGGGGACTGGAGAACAGCACGGGGGGGGGACTGGAGAACAGCACGGGTGGGGGACTGGAGAACAGCCCGGGTGGGGGACTGGAGAACAGCACGGGTGGGGGACTGGAGAACAGCACGGGTGGGGGACTGGAGAACAGCACGGGTGGGGGACTGGAGAACAGCACAGGTGGGGGACTGGAGAACAGCACAGGTGGGGGACTGGAGAACAGCACGGGTGGGGGACTGGAGAACAGCACGGGTGGGGGGCTGGAGAACAGCACGGGTGGGGGACTGGAGAACAGCACGGGGGGGGGACTGGAGAACAGCACGGGTGGGGGACTGGAGAACAGCACGGGTGGGGGACTGGAGAACAGCACAGGTGGGGGACTGGAGAACAGCACAGGTGGGGGACTGGAGAACAGCACAGGTGGGGGACTGAAGAACAGCACAGGAGGGGGGGGGCTGAAGAACAGCACAGGTGGGACCAGAGGACAGCACAGGAGGGGGGACTGAAGAACAGCACATGATGGGGGACTGGAGAACAGCACAGGGTGGGAGCAGAGGACAGCACAGGAGGGGGGGGGACTGATGAACAGCACAGGAGGAGGGGGGACTGAAGAACAGCACAGGGTGGGACCAGAGGACAGCAGGGGGTTGGTGAATGGGGGGTGAGGTGGGAGAGAGCAGAGAAGTTACTGGGGAAGATCAGCCAGGAGAGTGTTGAGGGACCTGTGGGCAGCAGAAGGAAACTGGATAAGAGGGGCAGCATATAGAGAAACTGATGCCCCCCCCCCATGTTCTTCTTGCAGCCACTGAATGCCCGCTTTTCCTCCTTTACCTCCTGCAGGCATTCAGTGGCTGCAAGAAGAACATGGGGGGCATCAGTTCCTCTATATGCCGCCCCTCCTATCCAGGTTTAGAGGGAAGCTGCATGGACCATCCTGGAGTATGAGGCTGGGTTGCAATGGCGCCCCCTGTAGTTACACCGCTGCAGCGGAGTAACTAAAACATTTCTGGCAGTTTGTAGGAGCAATGAATGGAATGCTGGCAGGATTCTGAGGTTGTGATAGTCGCTGATGAGCCACTCCTGAGAGGATTGCTTGGTATACAGAGGGGGTAACAAGACTAGAAGGTGAAAAGGTGGCAGAACATGAAAGGCTGAGGGTGAAGGAGGAGGGGGGGGGGCTGCTGCAGTGAGAGGCAAACAAGTAGTGGGAGAGAAGAGACAGGGAGCAGCCGGACAGGACTGGGTGTGAGGAGTTATCATGTGTGCAGGAAACATCTTCAGCTCTGAGGGGTTCATGCTGGGACCTGTAGTTCTTCACTTTTGGGGGGGGGGGGGGGTCACATCCCCAAAAGTGAAGGATTACAAGTCCCAGCATGAACCCTGCCCTGATATCTAAGGAAGTTTCCTCCTTCCATCCAGGGTGTCATGTGTCAGTGTCCTCCCCTGCCGACCCTTATCTGCCTTATCTTATCTCTCAGCCTGGAGCAAGCCTCTGCGTGTCCTGTGCAGACACACACTCCACTTTCTTACTGAACTCTGACTGCTGGGGGAGAGCTGACAGGATTATTACACCGATGGATCTGCTGGTCAGTGCTTTGCAATGTCACTTGCCTTAGTTTCTACACTGCAGTCTGTCTCACAGTCCGATGTTTCTTCTGCATGCCTCTGCCTGGCTGGACTCCAGAGCATACACGAGGAGGTGGGTGGAGCTTAACAGAAGGCGCGGAGGAGGAAGTTAAACTCTCCTCCGCTGTGATAGGTCTCTGCATCTCTCCTGCTCTGACGTCACTGGTTGCTACACGCCAAGCGGGAGGCAGCCAGGTAGCAACCAGTTTGGGCACTGAGCCAGTGGTGAATAGGGGTCTCACTCTCTGTCAGCTAGGGGTCCACCACAGGCTGAGACAGAGATGATGTATACAAAGGCTATTTTAGGGGGCATTAGATCTGCCCAGGCCAATTCCGGGACTCTGTATTGTCCCGTAATGAGTGTGTCCGGGACACGGGACACAAGCATTAATTAAGGGACAGTCCCGGGCAATCCGGGACACGTGGTCACCCTAGCCGTGACCCCATGTAAATGAATGTCCGTTCTTACGGTGCATGCGCGCGCATGCTCAGAATCACGTCGCAAATACTCCCTAAGACACGTCGGCTCAATGCTTTCGACGTGAACGTAACCTACGCACAGTCCCATTCACGTACCACTTACGTAAACAACGTAAAAATCGATGGCTGTTCCGACGTCCATACCTTAACATTGACAGCGCCTCATATAGTAGGGATAACTTTATGCCGGACGTAAGCCTTCCGTAAACGGCATAGCGAGCGCAAGTACGTTCGTGAATCGGCGTATCTAGGTCATTTACATATTCTATGCGTAAATCTACGGAAGTGCCCCTAGCGGCCAGCGTAAATATGCACCCCAGATACAACGGTGTACTAACACTTAGGTCAGTCAGAGGAAGCTAAAATTCAGGCATATCTAGCTCCCAGAATAGCACGCATATATACGACGGCGCATCTTCTAACGTACGCGGCGTATCAACAGATACGCCAACGTAAAGGCTACGTGAATCTAGCCATAGGTGTTTATTTGAGTTATTATTGCCTTATTATGATCTCAAACCAGTCTGCCCATTCTCCTCTGACATCAATAAGGCATTTTCCTCCACTCACTGGATATTTTCTCTTTTTCGGACCATTCTCTGTAAACCCGAGAGATGGTTGTGAAAATCCCAGTAGATCAGCAGCTTTTGCAATATTTAGATCAGCCTGTCTGGCACCAACAACCATGCCACGTTCAAAATCACTTTAAAATCCCCTTTCTTCCCCATTCTGATGCTCAGTTTGAATTTCAGCAAGTCATCTTTACCACGTCAAGATGCCTAAATGCATTGAGATGTTGCCATGTGATTGGCTGATTAGCAATTCGTGTTACCAGGCAATTGAACAGGTGTACCTAATAAAGTGGCCGGTGAGTGTAGATGCAAGCATTGAACAGTAGTTACTCACTGCTCCCATCTTAACCCTTGTATGTCAACCCCAATCTGACTACTCAATCTTTGTACGCTCTCCTTTAAGCCCCTTTCACATTGAGGAGTTTTTCAGGCGGTACAGCGCTAAAAATAGCGCTGCTATCGCGCCTGAAAAACTCCTTCACTGCAGACTCAATGTGAAAGCCCGAGGGCTTTCACACTGAGGCGATGCGCTGGCGGGAGACAAAAAAATCTCCTGTCAGCAGCATCTTTGGAGCGGTGAGAGGAGCGGCATGTATACCGCTCCTTCACCGCTCCTTCCCATTGAAAACAATGGGAAACCGCGGCAATACCGCCCGCAATGCGCCTCTATAGAGGCGCATTGCGGGCGGTATTAACACTTTATCGGCCGCTAGCGGGGGTTAATACCGCACCGCTAGCGGCTGATACCCGCGGCAATTCCGGCGGTATAGCGCCGCTATTTTTAGCGGTGTTATACCGCCACCGCAGCTCCCGCCCCAGTCTGAAAGGGGCCTTAGATACTAAGGCACTGAGCCTCCACCCAAACCATCCATTCAATGTATTCTTTATGTAACCTTGTACAGTTGTACGGTCAGATTGTAAAGTGTGTGGTGGCTTTTGCACAGCAGAATGATTCTACAGTAGGTGACAGCTCACCCCTGGCCAAGTCTCCCCGTGCCCTCCGTCATCTCAGCCCAGGCCAGATGGGACCTTTTAGGTCGAGCTGTCACTGTGCCCGAGCGCAAGACACTTTCAGACAGAGCTGGCTAAATGTCAAGCGGGAGGTTGGCAGCGATTTCCAGTGCCAGTCACCCCGCCGGCAGCGCACAGCTGCCTATACATCCACACAGCCGTCCATCAGTGAGTGAAGTCAACCGTTCGTCTTGAATACGCTCCGAATTCCACATCAGAATGTGTCATCGGCAGAGCAAGATGGGCTGACACAAGCCAGATATATTGTGGCCCCGGGGGGCCCTTGCGCTTGGAGGCGTTTACACCCCGTTTCAGCACTTTCACCCCTTTTTTTTCTTTGTGTGTCATCTGTTTAGTTATATTTCATATAATACCATATCTGGATCACTCTGCAGTCTGCATTTATACATTTATCCAGCAGATACATAAAGTGCAGAAAGTAACTACAAATGATAAACAAAATCTGCAGCACCTAGATCATCATACCCCGTCTAGGGTGACCACGTGTCCCGGATTGCCCGGGACAGTCCCGCATTTTGCAGGTTTGTCCCGGGCACCTTCATTCCAGGACAATACAGTGTCCCAGAATGAAACTTATACAGACACCCCCCCGGGCCAATCTGACGCCCCCAAAAAAGGACACCACATCACCGCTTTACTCACTGACAGTACTTGTCCTGGCCGGGAACGCCTGGAGGAGCACAATCCCCGCCCCCTGCTTGTGATTGGAGAAATCATAAATCCCGCCTCTTGTGTCCAATCACTGTGCTGTGATTCGTTACAGCACAAGCTGATTTTTGTGAAGGGAGGGTGTCCCTGAATGGTAGTTTGGAAATATGGTCACCCTAATGGACAACTATCACACCATGGATTATCATTACACGATTCATGAAAGAGAAAGTAAACACAGAGTGGCTACAAGAAAATGGCCGCCTCTTTATAAACACAGAGTGGCTCCAAGAACATGGCTGCTGCTGTTTCAGGAGTGTGCTGATTGTTGTTTCTATGGTAACCTGGGGATGTGTTTACTCGTGGAAGGAGAGGCGTGTACTTCCCGCAGGTAGGGCCCGCCCATTCCTCGCCAATCACTACGCCCACCACACTGACAGCGGACAATTTGTAAAGAAACCGGGGGATGTCCAGGGTGTACACTCAGCAACACCAGGCTCCTCCCACCGGTACTGTCATTGTTATTGGTTAGTGACATATGCCCAGACCCCGATATAAGGGGGGGTGGGGCTGTGGGCACCCTGATATAAGGGGGGACTGTGGGGCCCCTTTTATAAGGGGGGGCTGTGGGGACCCTGATATAAGGCAGGACTGTGGGGACCCTGACAGGCCCGTCGCTACAGGACAGGCAAAACAAACACTTGGGGCCCCCAAATTCCTTCAAATGGCCCTGGACCCTGATATAAGGGGGGGGGGGGACTGTGGGGACCCTGATATAAGATAGGGACTGTGGGTACCTTGATATAAGTTGGGGGGCTGTGGGGACCCTGATATAAGGGGGTCTGTGAGGACCCTGATATAAGGAGGGATCCTGATAAAAGGCGGGACTGTGAGCACCCTGATATAAGGGGGGGACTGTGGGGACCCTGATATAAGGGGGGGCTGTGGAGACCCTGATATAAGGGGGGGACTGTGGGGATGCTGATATAAGGGGGGACTGTGGAGACCCTGATATATAGGGGGGCCTGTGGGGACCCTGATATAAGGGGGGGACTGTGGGGACCCTGAAAAAAGGGGGAGGGACTGTGGGGACCCTGATATAAGGGGGGACTGTGGGGACCTTGATATAAGGGGGTTCTGTATTGTAGGAAGGGGGGTTCTTACTGTAGGGGGGGGTCTGCACTGTAAGGGGGCATGTACTGTAGCGGGGGCCTGTACTGTAGGGGGGTCTTCACTGCAGGTGGGCCTGCACTGTAGGGGGGCCTGTACTGTAGCGGGACCTGTACTGTAGGGAGGGGGTCTGCACGGTAGGGGGGTCTGTGTAACATGCAGGGGGCCCAGAACTGTTAAGGGGGTGTCTGTGTAACATACAGGCATCTAGAGGTGCAGGATACTGTGTAATGTAAAGGGGTCCAGAGCTGTGGGGGGCTGTGTAATGTAAAGAGTCCAGAGGTGCAAGGGCTGTGTAATGTAAAGGGGTGCAGGGTTCTGTGTAATGTAAACGGTTCCAGAGGTACAGGGTGCTGTGTAATGTAAAGGGGCCCAGAGGTGTAGGGTGCTGTGTAATGTAAAGGGGTACAGAGATGCAGGGTGCTGTGTAATGTAAAGGGGTCCAGAGGTGAAGGGTGCTGTGTAATGTAAAGGGGTCCAGAGGTGCAGGGTGCTGTGTAATGAGGGGTCCAGAGGTGCAGGGTGCAGTGTAATGTAAAGGGGTCCAGAGGTGCAGGGTGCTGTGTAATGTAAAGGGGTCCAGAGGTGCAAGGGCTGTGTAATGTAAAGGGGTCCAGAGGTACAAGGGCTGTGTAATGTAAAGGGGTCCAGAGGTACAGGGTGCTGTGTAATGTAAAGGGGTCCAGAGTGCTGTGTAATGTAAAGGGGTCCAGAGTGCTGTGTAATGTAAAGGGGTCCAGAGGTGCAGGGGCTGTGTAATGCAAAGGGGTCCAGAGGTGCAGGGTGCTGTGTAATGTAAAGGGGTCCAGAGGTGCAAGGGGCAGTGTAATGCAAAGGGGTCCAGAGGTGAAGGGTGCTGTGTAATGCAAAGGGGTCCAGAGGTGCAGGTGCTGTGTAATGCAAAGGGGTCCAGAGGTGCAGGGGCTGTGTAATGCAAAGGGGTCCAGAGGTGCAAGGGCTGTGTAATGTAAGGGGCCCAGTGGTGCAGGGGGCTGTGTAATGCAAAGGGGTCCAGAGGTGCAGGGTGCTGTGTAATGTAAAGGGGTCCAGAGGTGCAAGGGGCTGTGTAATGCAAAGGGGTCCAGAGGTGAAGGGTGCTGTGTAATGCAAAGGGGTCCAGAGGTGCAAGGGGCTGTGTAATGTAAAGGGTTCCAGAGGTACAGGGTGCTGTGTAATGTAAAGGGGTCCAGAGATGCAGGGTGCAGTGTAATGCAAAGGGGTACAGAGGTGCAGGGTGCTGTGTAATGTAAAGGGGTCCAGAGGTACAAGGGCTGTGTAATGTAAAGGGGTCCCTAGGTACATGGTGCTGTGTAATGTAAAGGGGTCCAGAGGTGCAGGGTGCTGTGTAATGTAAAGGGGTCCAGCGGTGCAAGGGGCTGTGTAATGTAAAGGGGTCCAGAGGTGCAGGGTGCTGTGTAATGAGGGGTCCAGAGGTGCAGGGTGTTGTGTAATGTAAAGGGGTCCAGAGTGCTGTGTAATGTAAAGGGGTCCAGAGGTGCAGGGTGCTGTGTAATGTAAAGGGGTCCAGAGGTGCAGGGGCTGTGTAATGTAAGGGGCCCAGTGATGCAGGGGGCTGTGTAATGTAAAGGGGTCCAGAGGTGCAAGGGGCTGTGTAATGCAAAGGGGTCCAGAGGTGCAAGGGCTGTGTAATGTAAAGGGGTCCAGAGGTGCAGGGGCTGTGTAATGCAAAGGGGTCCAGAGGTGCAGGGTGCTGTGTAATGTAAAGGGGTCCAGAGGTGCAAGGGGCAGTGTAATGCAAAGGGGTCCAGAGGTGAAGGGTGCTGTGTAATGCAAAGGGGTCCAGAGGTGCAGGTGCTGTGTAATGCAAAGGGGTCCAGAGGTGCAGGGGCTGTGTAATGCAAAGGGGTCCAGAGGTGCAAGGGCTGTGTAATGTAAGGGGCCCAGTGGTGCAGGGGGCTGTGTAATGCAAAGGGGTCCAGAGGTGCAGGGTGCTGTGTAATGTAAAGGGGTCCAGAGGTGCAAGGGGCTGTGTAATGCAAAGGGGTCCAGAGGTGAAGGGTGCTGTGTAATGCAAAGGGGTCCAGAGGTGCAAGGGGCTGTGTAATGTAAAGGGTTCCAGAGGTACAGGGTGCTGTGTAATGTAAAGGGGTCCAGAGATGCAGGGTGCAGTGTAATGCAAAGGGGTACAGAGGTGCAGGGTGCTGTGTAATGTAAAGGGGTCCAGAGGTACAAGGGCTGTGTAATGTAAAGGGGTCCCTAGGTACATGGTGCTGTGTAATGTAAAGGGGTCCAGAGGTGCAGGGTGCTGTGTAATGTAAAGGGGTCCAGCGGTGCAAGGGGCTGTGTAATGTAAAGGGGTCCAGAGGTGCAGGGTGCTGTGTAATGAGGGGTCCAGAGGTGCAGGGTGTTGTGTAATGTAAAGGGGTCCAGAGTGCTGTGTAATGTAAAGGGGTCCAGAGGTGCAGGGTGCTGTGTAATGTAAAGGGGTCCAGAGGTGCAGGGGCTGTGTAATGTAAGGGGCCCAGTGATGCAGGGGGCTGTGTAATGTAAAGGGGTCCAGAGGTGCAAGGGGCTGTGTAATGCAAAGGGGTCCAGAGGTGCAAGGGCTGTGTAATGTAAAGGGGTCCAGAGGTGCAAGGGGCTGTGTAATGCAAAGGGGTCCAGAGGTGCAAGGGGCTGTGTAATGCAAAGGGGTCCAGAGGTGAAGGGTGCTGTGTAATGCAAAGGGGTCCAGAGGTGCAGGGGCTGTGTAATGCAAAGGGGTCCAGAGGTGCAGGGGCTGTGTAATGCAAAGGGGTCCAGAGGTGCAGGGGCTGTGTAATGCAAAGGGGTCCAGAGGTGCAGGGTGCTGTGTAATGTAAAGGGGTCCAGAGGTGCAAGGGCTGTGTAATGTGAAGGGGTCCAGAGGTGCAAGGTGCTGTGTAATGTGAAGGGGTCCAGAGGTGCAGTTGTGGAGAGGGGTACACAGTAGTGACAAAGAGATATTGAAGGATGTAGAGGTATGCAGGGGGCACAGTGGGGTGTTTTTACATATTGGACCCCTTTCACACTGAAGTGTTTTTACATTGTTTTAGCGTTAAAAATAGCGCCAATAAAACGCTCATAAAACGCTCTCCATGCATCTCAATGGACCCTTTCACACTGAGTCCTGCAAGCAGCATCATTGGAGCAGCTTTTGGGCGCTAAAAAAAAAAACGCTCCAAAAACACCCCTCTCCATTGAAATGAATTGAAAGCGCTGTAAAAACGCCTTACCCTTTCACACTGAGGCGTTGCAAAAACGGCCGCCCCAAAACTTTAGGGTCTTAGCAGTGCTTTACCAGCACATTGGGATTGCAGATGAGGCTTCGCTCGAATAACGCTCAAATAACGCTTGAAAAACGCCCCAGTGTGAAAGGGGCCTTAAGGTGGGGGAGGTGCCAGATATAGGATCCGCCCCGGGTGCCAAATGCTCTAGGTACGTCCTTGGCATGATATACATATGAATGCCACCGGCCTCAACTATTCACATATGAATGACGGTTATTTACATGTAAACACAGGGTCTGCAGGTGAGTCATCTGTACACAACAATAGGGAAGAGCTGGGCAGCATTAGTAGCTGCACTTCACACTGAGATATCAGGACACATCACAGGACTAAAACTTCAAGGGACAAGGGAATTTAAACTGGGATAGTTGGTGAGTAAGGATGAGCTCCGGCGTGTTCACATAGAACATGTGCAGAGCCCGCCAGGAAGTGAGCACAGCGCTGCGCTAATAGCAGCCAGGGAGACATTTCATGATCCCTGCAGCCGAGCATCGGGACAATGTCTCCCTGGCTGTGATTAGCGCAGCGCTGTGCTCACTTCCTGGCGGGCTCTGCACATGTTCTATGCGAACACGCCGGAGCAAGTATAAGGCAGCTGCTTTGGGCCCCACAACAATGACAGGGCCCAGGGCAGCTGCCCCTTTTGCCCTGCCTTAAAGATGCCCCTGACCCAGACAGACGTCCAGGTGGCACAGAACAGCGATCACCTGACTCCACCCAAATATATAGGCTCTCTTGCGGGCAGCTGTTTTGGGTCAAGGTCGGCATCACTGGGTGGCAGGGTGATGATGTCAGAAAGATCAATTTGGCCACACCCACTGTTCGCAGCGGCACGCTATGCACACCACAATACTACTCTCCTTGGGGGCACCCAAAGGTCTCATATGCCGCTAAAATGTTGGGGTTTGGCTTGAAGAAAAGGTGGTGACCCTACACTCGTATGTCTCCTGCCACCATCAATTACCAAATAACACCGCCGTTACCACCGCTGCTGCGACCAACCGGCATCCACTGAACCTGAAATAAAAGAAAACAGACAAAAAGAATCAAAAATACAGGGAGGGGGAGGGAAGCCCCTCCCAAAGCCCCTCCCAAAGCCCCTCCCTGTTACCTTTTCAGTTACCAATATTATTAACCCTTTAGTTTAAGGTGACCAGATTTTTTTTATTAAATCCGGGGACATATTTTTTTTAATTGGCAAATGGTAAACTATTTTCTACATATATTTCTCTCAAATGATATCTGCAGTCAGTGGTGTAGTGTGGGGTTGTCAGCATCCGGGACAAGGCAAGAAATTTGCACCCCTCCCCCCGCCAGACTTTTGGCACTCCCTGAGTCCCTTCCACTAGTACAGTAGTACTGACCTACCTGATTCCTACACTGACCACTACACTGACCTACCTGATTCCCACACTGACCTACCTGATTCCTACACCGACCTACCTGATTCCTACACTGACCACTACACTGACCTACCTGATTCCTACACTGACCTACCTGATTCCTACACTGACCTACCTGATTCCTGATTCCTACACTGACCTACCTGATTCCTACACTGACCTACCTGATTCCTGATTCCTACACTGACCTACCTGATTCCTGATTCCTACACTGACCTACCTGATTCCTACGCTGACCACTACACTGACCTACCTGATTCCTACACTGACCTACCTGATTCCTGATTCCTACGCTGACCTACCTGATTCCTGATTCCTACACTGACCTACCTGATTCCTGATTCCTACGCTGACCTACCTGATTCCTGATTCCTACACTGACCTACCTGATTCCTACACTGACCTACCTGATTCCTACACTGACCACTACACTGACCTACCTGATTCCTACACTGACCACTACACTGACCTACCTGATTCCTACACTGACCACTACACTGACCTACCTGATTCCTACACTGACCACTACACTGACCTACCTGATTCCTACGCTGACCTACCTGATTCCTGATTCCTACACTGACCTACCTGATTCCTACACTGACCACTACACTGACCTACCTGATTCCTACGCTGACCTACCTGATTCCTGATTCCTACACTGACCTACCTGATTCCTGATTCCTACACTGACCTACCTGATTCCTACACTGACCTACCTGATTCCTGATTCCTACACTGACCTACCTGATTCCTACACTGACCACTACACTGACCTACCTGATTCCCACACTGACCTACCTGATTCCTACACCGACCTACCTGATTCCTACACTGACCACTACACTGACCTACCTGATTCCTACACTGACCTACCTGATTCCTACACTGACCTACCTGATTCCTGATTCCTACACTGACCTACCTGATTCCTACACTGACCTACCTGATTCCTGATTCCTACACTGACCTACCTGATTCCTACGCTGACCACTACACTGACCTACCTGATTCCTACACTGACCTACCTGATTCCTGATTCCTACGCTGACCTACCTGATTCCTGATTCCTACACTGACCTACCTGATTCCTACACTGACCTACCTGATTCCTACACTGACCACTACACTGACCTACCTGATTCCTACACTGACCACTACACTGACCTACCTGATTCCTACACTGACCACTACACTGACCTACCTGATTCCTACACTGACCACTACACTGACCTACCTGATTCCTACGCTGACCTACCTGATTCCTGATTCCTACACTGACCTACCTGATTCCTACACTGACCACTACACTGACCTACCTGATTCCTACGCTGACCTACCTGATTCCTGATTCCTACACTGACCTACCTGATTCCTACACTGACCTACCTGATTCCTACACTGACCTACCTGATTCCTACACTGACCACTACACTGACCTACCTGATTCCTACACTGACCACTACACTGACCTACCTGATTCCTACACTGACCTACCTGATTCCTACACTGACCACTACACTGACCTACCTGATTCCTACACTGACCACTACACTGACCTACCTGATTCCTACACTGACCTACCTGATTCCTACACTGACCACTACACTGACCTACCTGATTCCTACACTGACCTACCTGATTCCTACACTTACCACTACACTGACCTACCTGATTCCTACACTGACCTACCTGATTCCTACACTGACAACTACACTGACCTACCTGATTCCTACACTGACAACTACACTGACCTACCTGATTCCTACACTGACCACTACACTGACCTACCTGATTCCTACACTGACCACTACACTGACCTACCTGATTCCTGCACTGACCACTACACTGACCTACCTGATTCCTACACTGACCTACCTGATTCCTACACTGACCTACCTGATTCCTACACTTACCACTACACTGACCTACCTGATTCCTACACTGACCTACCTGATTCCTACACTGACAACTACACTGACCTACCTGATTCCTACACTGACAACTACACTGACCTACCTGATTCCTACACTGACCACTAACACTGACCTACCTGATTCCTACACTGACCTACCTGATTCCTACACTGACCACTACACTAACCTAGCTGATTCCTACACTGATCTACATGATTGCTATACTGACCACTGCACTGACCTACCTGATTCCTACACTGACCACTGCACTGACCTACCTGATTCCTATACTGACCACTACACTGACCTACCTGATTCCTGCACTATTCCCCCCCCCCCCCCCATATGAACAGTGTAGATTGGTTGATTTTGCTGGCCTCCATGATAATCCATCAGAGCAGGGCTGCCCTGCCAAGAGCTTCTCCAATAGCCGCCTTATGCTGCACCGACCCTCCACTGTTCTCACACACGGACTACCCGCACCAGAGGGATTATGGGGGACAGGCTGGACAACAGAAGTCACTGGGGGGGGGGGGGGGGGGGTAACACAGCACACTTAGGAGGGCACAGTAATGATTTTGCACCCCCTAAATGTTGCACCCGGGGGCGAGAGTACCAGATGCCCTTCCCATGCCACTGCAATCTGGGGACAAATCCAGGGACAGACTGGCTCTGGGGACAGGGTTCTCAATTCGGGGACTGTCCCTGGAAACTGGGGATGTCTGGTCACCCTACTTTAGTTGTCTCCCCTTCCATCAGTGTTGCCAACCTACCAGATTGAAATTTACTGGCACGACACCCACATTTTTACTGGCATTTCACAAAAGTTACTAAATTACATTTCAGTATTTAGGCTACAAACAAGTACGCCAGGCAAATAGCAATGTGATTTAAGGTAGATATTAAGGTAAAAAAACATATTTTTGTCATTTTCAATATAATAAGGGCAAATTATTTAGTCACATCACCCCCTGCCTCCATCCCCCTCTGCGGTGCCACATTCCCCCTGCCCCCAATCTCCCCCTGCCTCCAATCACCCCCTGCCTCCATCGTCCCCTGCCTTCATCCCCCTCTGCGGTGCCACCAACAACCCCTGTCTCCATCCCCCACCCTCTGGGGTGCCACCAACACCCCCTGCCTCCAATCACCCCCTGCCACTAACACCCCCTGCCTCCATCCCCCTCTGCGGTGCCACCGCAGCCACCGTCACCCCCTGCCTCCAATCACCCCCTGCCTCCATCGTCCCCTGCCTTCATCCCCCTCTGCGGTGCCACATTCCCCCTGCCTCCAATCTCCCCCTGCCTCCAATCACCCCCTGCCTCCATCGTCCCCTGCCTTCATCCCCCTCTGCGGTGCCACCAACAACCCCTGTCTCCATCCCCCACCCTCTGGGGTGCCACCAACACCCCCTGCCACTAACACCCCCTGCCTCCATCCCCCTCTGCGGTGCCACATTCCCCCTGCCCCCAATCTCCCCCTGCCTCCAATCACCCCCTGCCTCCATCGTCCCCTGCCTTCATCCCCCTCTGCGGTGCCACCAACAACCCCTGTCTCCATCCCCCACCCTCTGGGGTGCCACCAACACCCCCTGCCTCCAATCACCCCCTGCCACTAACACCCCCTGCCTCCATCCCCCTCTGCGGTGCCACATTCCCCCTGCCCCCAATCTCCCCCTGCCTCCAATCACCCCCTGCCTCCATCGTCCCCTGCCTTCATCCCCCTCTGCGGTGCCACCAACAACCCCTGTCTCCATCCCCCACCCTCTGGGGTGCCACCAACACCCCCTGCCTCCAATCCCCCCCTGCCACTAACACCCCCTGCCTCCATCCCCCTCTGCGGTGCCACCGCAGCCACCGTCACCCCCTGCCTCCAATCACCCCCTGCCTCCATCGTCCCCTGCCTTCATCCCCCTCTGCGGTGCCACCAACAACCCCTGTCTCCATCCCCCACCCTCTGGGGTGCCACCAACACCCCCTGCCTAGGGTGCCCACGTGTCCCGGATTGCCCGGGACTGTCCCTTAATTGGCATCTGTGTCCCTGTTCCCGGATGCCTTCATTCCGGGACAATACAATGTCCCGGAATGAAGCACTGGGTAAAGTCATGATAAATTCAGCAGAGTCTGAGCCGCGGTAGCGCTGTCTGCGGCATGCAGAACCACCTCCCCATGACTTTCATTGTGCTCACTGGTTGCTACAGCCGCTTGGCTTGTAGCAACCAGTGACATCACGGCTGCAGTGCACCCCCTCTGTTCAGAACTGAAAGCGCGGGAGGATTTCACTTCCTCCTCCGCGCTTCTGCTCTGTCTGCCTCCTGGGACCCAAAGCAGCTGAGCTCCGAGGCTGCCCCCTGACATACCAGAGAGGGACACAGCTTCTGATCTGAGATGGAGAGAGCAGCATCATCTGAGAAGAACAGAGAGTGGTGGCCCCGGGGAGAAGCAGGAGGCTGACTGGAAGGAACAGCACGAGAGGGAGTGAGAGAAGACCTGAGCAGCAGTGACATCCTCCCAGAGCCTGCACACCTTCTCCCAACCTCTGCTCCAGCTGTGCCTGTCATCAAGGCTGACAGAGAGGACAAGGATGGTCTGGAGGTAGGTGCATACATCACACACACCTACCCACAGACAGGGGCTGGGACAGGGGGTACAGGAAGGACTGCAGGCCAGCTTAGGGGTTCAATTTCACTCACCACCCTTTCTCTCTCTCTCTTCCATCACCCTCTCTCTCCCATCCCCCTCTCTCTCTCACCCCTTCTCTCTCTCTCTCTCTCTCTCTCTCTCTCTCCCACCCCTTCTCTCTCTCCCTCACCCCTTCTCTCTCCCCTTCTCTCTCTCTCTCCCACCCCTTCTCTCTCTCTCTCTCTCTCCCTCACCCCTTCTCTCTCCCCTTCTCTCTCTCTCTCCCCCCCTTCTCTCTCTCTCTCCCTCACCCCTTCTCTCTCCCCTTCTCTCTCTCTCTCCCTCACCCCTTCTCTCTCCCCTTCTCTCTCCCCTTCTCTCTCTCTCCCACCCCTTCTCTCTCTCTCTCTCTCTCCCTCACCCCTTCTCTCTCCCCTTCTCTCTCTCTCTCCCACCCCTTCTCTCTCTCTCTCCCTCACCCCTTCTCTCTCCCCTTCTCTCTCTCCCTCCCACCCCTTCTCTCTCTCTCTCCCACCCCTTCTCTCTCTCTCTCTCTCTCTCCCCCACCCCCTCTCTCTCCCACCCCTTCTCTCTCTCTCTCCCTCACCCCTTCTCTCTCCCCTTCTCTCTCTCTCTCTCTCTCTCTCCCACCCCTTCTCTCTCTCTCTCTCTCTCTCTCCCTCACCCCTTCTCTCTCTCTCTCCCACCCCTTCTCTCTCTCTCTCCCACCCCTTCTCTCTCTCTCCCCCACCCCCTCTCTCTCCCTCACCCCTTCTCTCTCTCTCTCCCACCCCTTCTCTCTCTCTCTCCCACCCCTTCTCTCTCTCTCCCCCACCCCCTCTCTCTCCCACCCCTTCTTTCTCTCTCTCCCTCACCCCTTCTCTCTCCCCTTCTCTCTCTCTCTCTCTCTCTCTCTCCCACCCCTTCTCTCTCTCTCTCTCTCTCTCCCTCACCCCTTCTCTCTCTCTCTCTCTCTCTCCCCTTCTCTCTCTCCCACCCCTTCTCTCTCTCTCTCTCCCACCCCTTCTCTCTCTCTCCCTCACCCCTTCTCTCTCTCTCTCTCTCTCTCCCCTTCTCTCTCTCCCACCCCTTCTCTCTCTCTCTCTCCCACCTCTTCTCTCTCTCTCTCTCTCTCTCTCTCTCCCTCACCCCTTCTCTCTCTCTCTCTCTCCCCCTTCTCTCTCTCTCTCTCTCCCCTTCTCTCTCGCTCTCTCCCACCCCTTCTCTCTCTCTCCCACCCCTTCTCTCTCTCTCTCTCCCTCACCCCTTCTCTCTCTCTCTCCCCTTCTCTCTCTCTCTCTCTCTCTCTCTCCCACCCCTTCTCTCTCTCTCTCTCCCGCACCCCTTCTCTCTCTCTCTCTCTCTCCCCCCCTTCTCTCTCTCCCTCACCCCTTCTCTCTCTCTCTCTCCCCTTCTCTCTCTCTCCCACCCCTTCTCTCTCTCCCACCCCTTCTCTCTCTCTCTCTCTCCCACCCCTTCTCTCTCTCTCTCTCTCTCTCTCCCACCCCTTCTCTCTATCTCTCTCCCACCCCTTCTCTATATCTCTCTCCCACCCCTTCTCTCTATCTCTCTCCCACCCCTTCTCTCTATCTCTCTCTCTCTCTCTCTCTCTCTCACCCCTTCTCTCTCTCTCTCTCACCCCTTCTCTCTCTCTCTCTCTCTCTCTCTCTCTCTCACCCCTTCTCTCTCTCTCTCCCTCACCCCTTCTCTCTCTCTCTCCATCACCCCTTCTCTCTCTCTCCCTCACCCCTTCTCTCTCTCTCCCCCACCCCTTCTCTCTCTCCCACCCCTTCTCTCTCTCTCTCCCACCCCTTCTCTCTCTCTCTCTCTCCCCCTTCTCTCTCTCTCTCTCTCCCCTTCTCTCTCGCTCTCTCCCACCCCTTCTCTCTCTCTCCCACCCCTTCTCTCTCTCTCTCTCTCCCTCACCCCTTCTCTCTCTCTCTCCCCTTCTCTCTCTCTCTCTCTCTCTCTCTCCCACCCCTTCTCTCTCTCTCTCTCCCGCACCCCTTCTCTCTCTCTCTCTCTCTCTCCCCCCCCTTCTCTCTCTCCCTCACCCCTTCTCTCTCTCTCTCTCCCCTTCTCTCTCTCTCCCACCCCTTCTCTCTCTCCCACCCCTTCTCTCTCTCTCCCACCCCTTCTCTCTCTCTCTCTCTCTCTCTCTCCCACCCCTTCTCTCTATCTCTCTCCCACCCCTTCTCTATATCTCTCTCCCACCCCTTCTCTCTATCTCTCTCCCACCCCTTCTCTCTATCTCTCTCTCTCTCTCTCACCCCTTCTCTCTCTCTCTCTCACCCCTTCTCTCTCTCTCTCTCTCTCTCTCTCTCTCTCACCCCTTCTCTCTCTCTCTCCCTCACCCCTTCTCTCTCTCTCTCCATCACCCCTTCTCTCTCTCTCCCTCACCCCTTCTCTCTCTCTCCCCCACCCCTTCTCTCTCTCCCACCCCTTCTCTCTCTCTCTCCCACCCCTTCTCTCTCTCTCTCCCACCCCTTCTCTCTCTCTCCCACCCCTTCTCTCTCTCTCGCTCCCACCCCTTCTCTCTCTCTCTCTCTCTCTCTCCCACCCCTTCTCTCTCTCTCGCTCCCACCCCTTCTCTCTCTCTCTCTCTCCCACCCCTTCTCTCTCTCTCCGACCCCTTCTCTCTCTCTCTCTCTCTCTCTCTCTCCCACCCCTTCTCTCTCTCTCCCACCCCTTCTCTCTCCCACCCCTTCTCTCTCTCCCACCCCTTCTCTCTCTCTCTCCCACCCCTTCTCCCACCCTCACCAAGCCCCTCTCCCCTCCCAAATGGACACTAACAGGTGACAGCAAGTGAGAGTTAGTGATCCCATCCCTTCCCAAGCACTGCCACTTAACCCATGCCCCCAGCACTGCCAGTCTGCCACTGGCCTCATCCTCCTAATGAAGGACTACAGGTCCCAGCATTAGTCCCTTAGAGCTGAGGATCTGACATGCTCCCCCAATGGACGGGGTAGGAATCGGGTAGGTCAGTGTAATGATCAGGTAGGTCAGTGTAGGAATCAGGTTAGTGTAGTGGTCAGGTATTTCAATGCAGCAATCAATTAGGTCAGTGTAGGGATCAGGAAGGTCAGTGTAGTGGTCAGGTAGGTCAGTGTAGGGATCAGGTACAGTAGGTCAGTGTAGTAGTCGGGTAGGTCAGTGTATGTGCAGTTTTTACCCCAGATCCCTTGTGTCATTTGTATTTCTTTTGTGGTATAAAGTACAGGGTTTTATATACAACTTTAGTGCCTTAGATATAAACAGCATTTGTTTCATGTATGTTAGCCCAACATCGCAAGAACAATTACACTCTGTGAATCTAAGCAGCTGCAGTGTTGGGCTTCCATACATGAAACAAATGCTTAAAAAGGTAAGGGGCGGGGCCTCTCGGCCACGTCATATGGCGGCACTGCCTCCTTGTGATGTCACCGACCGCTGCTTGCGGGGGGGGGGGGGGTGTCCCTGAATGGCTGTATGGAAATGTGGTCACCCTACCCCTGCCTCCAATCACCCCCTGCCACTAACACCCCCTGCCTTCATCCCCCTCTGCGGTGCCACCGCAGCCACCGTCACCCCCTGCCTCCAATCACCCCCTGCCTTCAATCTCCATGCGCAGTTCCAAGCCGAGCCGATCTCAGCTATTTTTACTGGCACATTTTCGCAACCACAGACATTTACGAAAGGGGGAAAAAAGTGCCCGTTTTTACGAACTGTCCGTAAAAATACGGACGGTTGGCAACACTGCCTTCCACAATGTCGAGCCCGGCCCTGCACTATTCTCTTCTTTCCTTTTCCGTTCCGGGCCTCACTCCTAAAACGTCAAGGAACTGCTGTGCATCCACTGAATAAAATGATCACGTTGTTTCCAAAACAACCCACCCAACTCCCTCAATCCATTGCCTTAAGGCAGGGGTGTCCAAACTTTTTTCAAAGAGGGCCAGATTTGATGAAGTGAAGATGCGTGAGGACCGACCATTTTAAAATTCGGTCTAAGTGTGTTTGCCGAGCACTAATACACGGCCCAACATGAATTCTCTTGCCTTTGTGGCTGTGTGTGGTGAAGAGATGAGCTTGGGGGTGTTATTTGGATATCCTGGGCCATATTCTCTCTAAATATCCGCCTGCTTCGCTTAGGGCACTTACACTCCGCTGTCCCAACTTACTGGAGCAGGTGTTGTATTCCCCAAACACTTGCTCCATAAGTTGGGACAGCGGAGTGTAAGTGTCCCGGCGTAGCCTGGCGGATCTCCAAGGGGGCGGCTTCTATTCAAATGAAACGTGCCCCCGATGCGAAAGAACTGGGCATGCGCCGGGCTGCAAAAAGCTCAGTGCGCATGCTCCAGTTCTCGGCGGAAAACGTCAATGACGCCGACGTGTGCGTCATTGACGTAAAGTCGTATTCAAGAACGACTTACGTAAACGACGTACCCGACGAAAAAACACGACGGGGACCCAACGCCATCCGTAACATGGCCTACGCGAGACTTGCGGAAATTTAATCCTCCATATAGCAGGACTAAATTTCCGCTTACGCAAACAACGTTAGCAAGGGTTACGCGACGCGAACTCGTTCGGGAATCGGCGTAGAAGGATCATTTGCATATGCAAATGACTCCTTCATGTAAATGCCATCTAGCGGCGACCGGCGTCATTGCATTTAAGATCCGCCAGTGTAAGTGACTTACAGATGGCGGATCTTAAGTGTATCTATGCAAAAATGATTCTGAGAATCAGGAGCATAGATACACGGGTCAAAAAAGGGAGTTACGATGGAGTATCCTGACTTACTCCATCGTAACTTCTATGAGAATATGGCCCACTGTATTTATCGGCGTATTACACGCACCTTCCCTTTAGGAGGGAAGTTTCAGGAAAATAAATGTAAATATAGAACTCTGTAGCAAAATAAGAGCCACTGCCCATCAATGCAGCCCAATCAGTGCCCATATGTAGCCTCGCCATTGCCATGAATGCAGCCTCACCATTGCCAAATGCAGCCTCTCCATTCCCATGAATAAAGCCTCTCCATTGCCATAGGAAAATAGTTGGAAACAACTGCGCTAAGGTAAGAGATCGGGATTAATAAGCAGCAATTAGGTTGTGTATAAACAAAAGATAACAAATAGGAAAGAAAATAATTGCGCTAAACCCAAATACACACTCGTATTAAACAGGTGTATATGAAGACCATTGTGTCTATAAGTGAATGATCCAATGGAATCAGGAAGTCAGGGTTACCTACCCTGCTGATAATGGTATATATAAACCCAGTGATCAACAACATGAGCAGTGATAAACCATAACTTCAAAATAATTAAGGTAAAAATTAATAACAATAATTAGTGTTAGAAAGTCCATAAAGTCCAAGACTAATTTTTAAATTAGATAGTAAGTCCATATGATGGATAAAGACACCCGTGAAGATTCCAGAAATATTGTAATTAATACACCAGACGTGAATCCTCCACCGATCATGCAGCTGCTTACCAGAAATCTGGGTCCTGCCGGACCACTATCCACATATCTCTCAACCAGAGATTTTGTAAGGCAGTAGTAACTCCTTCACTTGCACTAAACCACTCCGTGCTCAACGAGGGATATAGAAGACAACAAGACAGAGCTCCACATAGCATAAATCCGGGTAATTTATTTAAAAAAACAGTAGTAAGCATATATACATACAACTCACATTTAGGTTGAATAAACCAGCATTTGGCCTGTAACGCCGGCCGGACGTGTCCAGGAACAAAAAGAGGCCACTCGTTTGGAGGAATGAAGGGGATGGCGTCCACACGTCACTCAATCCACCCGACGCGTTTCGTGACAAGATCACTTCGTCTCGGGGTACCCGGCCGGCGTTACAGGCGTTACAGGCCAAATGCTGGTTTATTCAACCTAAATGTGAGTTGTATGTATATATGCTTACTACTGTTTTTTTAAATAAATTACCCGGATTTATGCTATGTGGAGCTCTGTCTTGTTGTCTTCTATATCCCTCGTTGAGCACGGAGTGGTTTAGTGCAAGTGAAGGAGTTACTACTGCCTTACAAAATCTCTGGTTGAGAGATATGTGGATAGTGGTCCGGCAGGACCCAGATTTCTGGTAAGCAGCTGCATGATCGGTGGAGGATTCACGTCTGGTGTATTAATTACAATATTTCTGGAATCTTCACGGGTGTCTTTATCCATCATATGGACTTACTATCTAATTTAAAAATTAGTCTTGGACTTTATGGACTTTCTAACACTAATTATTGTTATTAATTTTTACCTTAATTATTTTGAAGTTATGGTTTATCACTGCTCATGTTGTTGATCACTGGGTTTATATATACCATTATCAGCAGGGTAGGTAACCCTGACTTCCTGATTCCATTGGATCACTCTCCATTGCCATGAATGCATTCTGATCGATGCCCATCTGCAGCCTCGGAGGGGGGGGGGGGCGGGACGAGCACCAACAGATTACATACAGGAAAATCTCCTGTTTACACAGCAGCCTCTATAATTCCTATAATAGACAGAGGAGTCGTCCAATGGCATTCCAGGAGACAAGACTTCCTATTACAGATGCCGCCGGGTAAACAGGAGATTCTCCAGTATGTAATTGGACAGCACTCGTTCCCCACCCCCCACCTGTCCCCTCCGAGACAGCACCGATAAATACAGTTGTAGCGCTACCCCCGCAGGAGCCGCTGTTTGATTCAGGATCGGCTTTCTAAGTTACCTTGGTGACTTGGTCTAGGGGTGACTTCTGTGAGTGTGGGAGAAAAGCTAATGTCCAGACACAAATTCAGTTTCAAAGCTTTATTCCAAGGCCCAAACTGGCCAACATCAAAAGGCACAGGAAAAAAAGCTGATGAGCGTAGAGGAACTTTAGTATCAGGCCTCCGGATGTTAGGAGAGAGCAAGCCTGCTCTCAGCAATGATGCAAAACAATTCGTCGCCACCCAATCAGGGTGGGTAAAGTGCCCCCCGGACAGGCAGTTATCTCAGGCCTGGCAACCAAAGCGCCACTTGCAAAAAGTCACTGGGAGGACACAGGCCTCTGCCACAGGCTGAACAATTTAGGATCTAGAAAGGTCAGGTTGAGTAGATCCTCCCAGTTAGTTCAATCAATGTCACCCACTGACAGTCTGAGCATACCTGTCATACGGTGCGGTGACCGGATCCCCGGTGGTTCGTCTAGGCCAGGGGTGTCCAAACTTTTTTCAAAGAGAGCCAGATTTGATTAAGTGAACATGCGTGAGGGCCGACTATTTTGCCTGACATTCTTTGAACCATTTAAATTCTGTCTAAGTGTGTTGGTCTGAGCACTAATACCCGGCCCAACAAGAATTCTCTTACCTTTGTGGCTGTGTGTGGTGAAGAGATGAGCTTGGGCGTGTTATTTGGATATACTGTATATATTTTATCTGTGGCCCCAACAAATCCCAGAGCGCTGCTTAGGACTAAGGATGAGCTTGGGCGTGTTATTTGGATATACCGTATTTATCGGCGTATAACACGCTGTCACGTACCTGGGTGAAGTCTGAAGTGACGAGGTCAGCCTCTCTTGAATCTCCGGCCCCGGTCCCACTGAGAGTGGAGACAGGGGAAACCAAGGGCCAGGGGAGACACGAGTGCCTGTAGATGTAATTCCCGAAGGCCACAGCAGGTGATGCGAATCTTGAGAAGCAGACAGTCGCAGCAGGTTGCAGAGACCAAGTCGCAGGTACCCGGGAAGTGCAGCGGAACAAGACAGGAGACAGGTGCGTAGTCACATGGAAAGCCGGGTTCAGCAACGAGCGGGCAGCAAGGCACAAAGTCATCAGGCAGGTAGCAGGGTCACGAGGAAAGCCGAGATCAGGAATCAGGAATCAGAGAATAAGAAAATCCAAAGCAAGGTCAGGGAAGCCGAGGTTCAGGAACAGACACAGGAAACAGGAACCGGAATAGCTGAGATCCGTCAGCACTGGGCTGGAGTCAGTGCATCCTTTAACCACTTCCCGCCCGGCCTATGGCCGATTTACGTCCGGGAAGTGGTTATGAAATCCTGACAGGACGTTCTAGAACGTCCTGCAGGATTTCATGCCGCGCGCGCCCGTGGGGGCGCGCATCGCGGCGATCGGTGATGCGGGGTGTCAGTCTGACACCCTGCATCTCCGATCTCGGTAAAGAGCCTCCGGCGGAGACTCTTTACCACGTGATCAGCCGTGTCCAACCACGGCTGATCACGATGTAAACAGGAAGAGCCGCCGATGGCTCTTCCTCACTCGCGTCTGACAGACGCGAGTAGAGGATAGCCGATCTGCGGCTCTCCTGACAGGGGGGGTTAGCGCTGATTGTTTATCAGCGCAGCCCCCCCTCGGATCGCCACACTGGACCACCAGGGATGCCCACCCTGGAGCACCAGGGTGGGCAAAAAAAAAAAAAAACCAAAAAAAAAAAAAAAGTGTAAAAAAAAAAAAAAAAAAAACCATAAAGAAAAAAGATGCCAGTCAGTGCCCACAAATGGGCACTGACTGGCAACAATCAGTGCTGCCACCCCAGTGTCCATCAGCGCCACCCCAGTGTCCATCAGCGCCACCCCAGTGTCCATCAGCGCCACCCCAGTGTCCATCAGTGCCACCCCACAGTGCCCATCCATGCCCAGTGCCCACCTAGCAGTGCCCATCTGTGCCACCCATAAGTGCCCATCTGTGCCGCCCATGAGTGCCCATCTGTGCCGCCTATGAGTGCCCAGTGCCGCCCATGAGTGCCCATCAGTGCCGCCTATGTGTGCCCATCAGTGCCGCCTACGTGTGCCCATCAGTGCCGCCTACGTGTGCCCATCAGTGCCGCCTATGTGTGCCCATCAGTGCCGCCTATGTGTGCCCATCAGTGTCGCATACCAGCGCCGCCAATCAGTGCCACCTCATCTGTGCCCGTCAGTACTACCTCATCGATGTCCATCAGTGCCATCTCATCGGTGCCCATTAGTGCCGCCATATCAGTGCCCGTAATTGAAAGAGAAAACTTATTTACAAAAAAATTAACAGAAAAAAATAAAAACGTAATTTTTTTTCCAAATTTTCAGCCTTTTTTTAGTTGTTGCGCAAAAATAAAAAATCGCAGAGGTGATCAAATACCACCAAAAGAAAGCTCTATTTGTGGGGAAAAAAGGACGCCAATTTTGTTTGGGTACAGTGTAGCATGACCGCGCAATTGCCATTCAAAGTGCGACAGTGCTGAAAGCTGAAAATTGGCTTGGGCGGGAAGCTGCGTAAGTACCTGGTATGGAAGTGGTTAAATAGTAAGAAATAGTAAGAAAAAAATATTGCGCTTGTTAACAGTGAAAAAGAAAAAAAGGGGGAAAGCAGCGATCAAAAAGTGTTATACTACACTATCAAATATGCAAAAAAAAAGGAAGAGATCGCGCTAAGTAAGTGATAAGTGAACAAAAAAGTGACATAAAGTTTAATGAATAAATGTCCCGCCACAGAGGCAAGTAAAATTCTCCCAGGTGATAAACTCAATCCACAAGGAAAAGTGCTGGACAGAAAGATCCTCCACCAACGATATAAAAGCCTCTTACCGAATAGAATTGATCTCTGGTTTAAGAGAGATCAAACTGCGCATAAGAGGCATGAATGGATATCCCATAGGCAGCAATGGACAGCAACAGCGGTGAAATCCTAGTGAGTAATCTTTACAGATGCATCTCTCGATGGGTCATCCAGGGATATAAGAAAGCAAAAAGACTCCACATAGCGTAATAACGTCTTGGTTTAATGTCGAAATCAGTAAAATAACACTTACATGTCAATGTAGACAAACGAATAAAATTTGAGCCGGCCCGCTCGATACACAGCCTGTATCAGGTAAACAGTACGCGGTGACGTCAGCACGCCGCCTCCCAACGTTTCGTCGCAATCGGACTTGGTCGCGGGATACAGGCGGTGCTCTGAATCACCGCATAAATACAATAGACAACGGATGTAGCCTCGATGTGGTGAAGCATCTGAAGATCCATCGGACATCTTAACTCAGGGAAAGCCCAGCTAAAGTTAGAGCAAAAGCAAGGTCGAAAAGGGAACTGCAGTAGAATAACTAGCACATTTGCCAGCACTCACAAGCAGATGGAGATGAATGACGCTGACTTAAAGCCGAACGCCACACCCACAGTACTATAAACTAAGATCTCAAAGATCAAAGATAGATCAAAGATCATATTAATATAAAAAAAAAATAACATGACATTAATCACAGAAAATTATAAATATAAATATAAATTGGAACCATTAATTTCAAGATTATTTCATTAAGTGACCTATACGGAACACCCACCGATAGCTAACGCTAAATTTAAATTCATGTTAAAAACAAATCATCCAATGTATAGAATGTCTTTGTTTCTATAACTTAAACTTCCTATGAGGGCTTAGCCAAGCAAGTCAGGTGTACAGTCACCAGAGAATGGTAATTGGGAAACAAAACGACCCGCCCATGTTTTTTGTGATGATGGATGCCTGGCTAGTATGGTGCCGTCCTTATGGGGCATTTATTAAACTTCAGATATTAATACCTTTACGATTATGGATTAACTGTTCATGGTATATTGGATACTTTGGCTTCTTGATGCGTGCCTTGTGGGGCACGTTTAATATGTAGATAGCCGATTGCCATGAATGGTCTGTTTGTCTAAGGGCCAGGGGAGACACGAGTGCCTGTAGATGTAATTCCCGAAGGCCACAGCAGGTGATGCGAATCTTGAGAAGCAGACAGTCGCAGCAGGTTGCAGAGACCAAGTCGCAGGTACCCGGGAAGTGCAGCGGAACAAGACAGGAGACAGGTGCGTAGTCACATGGAAAGCCGGGTTCAGCAACGAGCGGGCAGCAAGGCACAAAGTCATCAGGCAGGTAGCAGGGTCACGAGGAAAGCCGAGATCAGGAATCAGGAATCAGAGAATAAGAAAATCCAAAGCAAGGTCAGGGAAGCCGAGGTTCAGGAACAGACACAGGAAACAGGAACCGGAATAGCTGAGATCCGTCAGCACTGGGCTGGAGTCAGTGCATCCTTTAACCACTTCCCGCCCGGCCTATGGCCGATTTACGTCCGGGAAGTGGTTATGAAATCCTGACAGGACGTTCTAGAACGTCCTGCAGGATTTCATGCCGCGCGCGCCCGTGGGGGCGCGCATCGCGGCGATCGGTGATGCGGGGTGTCAGTCTGACACCCTGCATCTCCGATCTCGGTAAAGAGCCTCCGGCGGAGACTCTTTACCACGTGATCAGCCGTGTCCAACCACGGCTGATCACGATGTAAACAGGAAGAGCCGCCGATGGCTCTTCCTCACTCGCGTCTGACAGACGCGAGTAGAGGATAGCCGATCTGCGGCTCTCCTGACAGGGGGGGTTAGCGCTGATTGTTTATCAGCGCAGCCCCCCCTCGGATCGCCACACTGGACCACCAGGGATGCCCACCCTGGAGCACCAGGGTGGGCAAAAAAAAAAAAAAAACCCAGAAAAAAAAAAAAAAAAAAAAGCTAAAAAAAAAAAAAAAAAAAAAAAAAAAAAAAAAGATGCCAGTCAGTGCCCACAAATGGGCACTGACTGGCAACAATCAGTGCTGCCACCCCAGTGTCCATCAGCGCCACCCCAGTGTCCATCAGCGCCACCCCAGTGTCCATCAGCGCCACCCCAGTGTCCATCAGTGCCACCCCACAGTGCCCATCCATGCCCAGTGCCCACCTAGCAGTGCCCATCTGTGCCACCCATGAGTGCCCATCTGTGCCGCCCATGAGTGCCCATCTGTGCCGCCTATGAGTGCCCAGTGCCGCCCATGAGTGCCCATCAGTGCCGCCTATGTGTGCCCATCAGTGCCGCCTACGTGTGCCCATCAGTGCCGCCTACGTGTGCCCATCAGTGCCGCCTATGTGTGCCCATCAGTGCCGCCTATGTGTGCCCATCAGTGTCGCATACCAGCGCCGCCAATCAGTGCCACCTCATCTGTGCCCGTCAGTACTACCTCATCGATGTCCATCAGTGCCATCTCATCGGTGCCCATTAGTGCCGCCATATCAGTGCCCGTAATTGAAAGAGAAAACTTATTTACAAAAAAATTAACAGAAAAAAATAAAAACGTAATTTTTTTTCCAAATTTTCAGCCTTTTTTTAGTTGTTGCGCAAAAATAAAAAATCGCAGAGGTGATCAAATACCACCAAAAGAAAGCTCTATTTGTGGGGAAAAAAGGACGCCAATTTTGTTTGGGTACAGTGTAGCATGACCGCGCAATTGCCATTCAAAGTGCGACAGTGCTGAAAGCTGAAAATTGGCTTGGGCGGGAAGCTGCGTAAGTACCTGGTATGGAAGTGGTTAAATAGTAAGAAATAGTAAGAAAAAAATATTGCGCTTGTTAACAGTGAAAAAGAAAAAAAGGGGGAAAGCAGCGATCAAAAAGTGTTATACTACACTATCAAATATGCAAAAAAAAAGGAAGAGATCGCGCTAAGTAAGTGATAAGTGAACAAAAAAGTGACATAAAGTTTAATGAATAAATGTCCCGCCACAGAGGCAAGTAAAATTCTCCCAGGTGATAAACTCAATCCACAAGGAAAAGTGCTGGACAGAAAGATCCTCCACCAACGATATAAAAGCCTCTTACCGAATAGAATTGATCTCTGGTTTAAGAGAGATCAAACTGCGCATAAGAGGCATGAATGGATATCCCATAGGCAGCAATGGACAGCAACAGCGGTGAAATCCTAGTGAGTAATCTTTACAGATGCATCTCTCGATGGGTCATCCAGGGATATAAGAAAGCAAAAAGACTCCACATAGCGTAATAACGTCTTGGTTTAATGTCGAAATCAGTAAAATAACACTTACATGTCAATGTAGACAAACGAATAAAATTTGAGCCGGCCCGCTCGATACACAGCCTGTATCAGGTAAACAGTACGCGGTGACGTCAGCACGCCGCCTCCCAACGTTTCGTCGCAATCGGACTTGGTCGCGGGATACAGGCGGTGCTCTGAATCACCGCATAAATACAATAGACAACGGATGTAGCCTCGATGTGGTGAAGCATCTGAAGATCCATCGGACATCTTAACTCAGGGAAAGCCCAGCTAAAGTTAGAGCAAAAGCAAGGTCGAAAAGGGAACTGCAGTAGAATAACTAGCACATTTGCCAGCACTCACAAGCAGATGGAGATGAATGACGCTGACTTAAAGCCGAACGCCACACCCACAGTACTATAAACTAAGATCTCAAAGATCAAAGATAGATCAAAGATCATATTAATATAAAAAAAAAATAACATGACATTAATCACAGAAAATTATAAATATAAATATAAATTGGAACCATTAATTTCAAGATTATTTCATTAAGTGACCTATACGGAACACCCACCGATAGCTAACGCTAAATTTAAATTCATGTTAAAAACAAATCATCCAATGTATAGAATGTCTTTGTTTCTATAACTTAAACTTCCTATGAGGGCTTAGCCAAGCAAGTCAGGTGTACAGTCACCAGAGAATGGTAATTGGGAAACAAAACGACCCGCCCATGTTTTTTGTGATGATGGATGCCTGGCTAGTATGGTGCCGTCCTTATGGGGCATTTATTAAACTTCAGATATTAATACCTTTACGATTATGGATTAACTGTTCATGGTATATTGGATACTTTGGCTTCTTGATGCGTGCCTTGTGGGGCACGTTTAATATGTAGATAGCCGATTGCCATGAATGGTCTGTTTGTCTATGGGATATGACCATTTTCCCTATTATGACTGCCGATGTAATTTTTTAATTTTTAAGATAATTTTAATTTGTTAAGAAATTAATGGTTCCAATTTATATTTATATTTATAATTTTCTGTGATTAATGTCATGGTTTTTTATATTAATATGATCTTTGATCTATCTTTGATCTTTGAGATCTTAGTTTATAGTACTGTGGGTGTGGCGTTCGGCTTTAAGTCAGCGTCATTCATCTCCATCTGCTTGTGAGTGCTGGCAAATGTGCTAGTTATTCTACTGCAGTTCCCTTTTCGACCTTGCTTTTGCTCTAACTTTAGCTGGGCTTTCCCTGAGTTAAGATGTCCGATGGATCTTCAGATGCTTCACCACATCGAGGCTACATCCGTTGTCTATTGTATTTATGCGGTGATTCAGAGCGCCGCCTGTATCCCGTGACCAAGTCCGATTGCGACGAAACGTTGGGAGGCGGCTGTGATACATTTGCCTATATGTCTTAGTTTACTGCTCCCTGCTAGCCAGGTTATTGATGTGCTAATGTCCCCTCACTATTTCTAAAGGTTAATTGATCTATTGTGTTGTGTGAAGGAGAGCTGGGTTTAAGTGGCTTGTGTTAATTATTCTGATTGCTTCATTGTGGTAATTATCTCTCTATATGCGGGGTCGAGCGGTCTGGTTGATGTATTCAGTACAGCTAGTGCTCAGCGTCATTGATGTCATTGTCTAAAGAAAATGTGTTTCAGCATCGGCCCCGTCGTGTCTACCTAGTCATCTGTATGGAAGCCCCAGTGTGAGGGGGGCGGAGATTTGTCATTGTAACAGTTTTGGAAATGACATATAAGCTGTGTGTTATAACATTAAAGTCTGTGTTGTTCAAGCAGTAAGCTGGTCTCATGTGTGGCTTTCTGGGCGATTCCAGGGATATCCCTCCTCGTGGAATATTGGGGTGATTTTCGTTATGGGAAGAAGGGAACGTTGACGGGGATATCATACCGATACCGTCACAATTGGTTGGTAGCAGTGGGATTTTTCCCTTCTATTCCCCTTCACACCCGGATTCCAAGCAGACACTGGAAGAACTACTGGAAGTTCGTGGAAGGATTGCTAGCAACAAAACCAAGCGGGTCATCATAGCAGAATCAATGGAGCTAGACCAGGAGGACGGGATTGCAGCAACGCCAGCAGTACAAGAGATGGAGACACCAGTGATTCAGGAGGAGGAATCGCCAGCCAACAAGCTAATGAGAGAGAAGCTAGTGTGGTTCGGCCCGAACCCAACGCCAGATGTGGTACTGAAAGTGATGGACCTGTTAGCGAAGGAGGCTAAAGAAATAAGAGACGCGGAGCTACAGAAGGATAAACAAATAAGAGACGCAGAGCTACAGGAGGCTAAAGAAATAAGAGACGCAGAACTACAGAAGGATAAACAAATAAGAGACGCAGAGCTACAGGAGGCTAAAGAAATAAGGGACGCAGAACTACAGAAGGATAAACAAATAAGAGACGCAGAGCTACAGGAGGCTAAAGAAATAAGGGACGCAGAACTACAGAAGGATAAACAAATAAGGGACGCAGAACTACAGAAGGATAAACAAATAAGGGACGCAGAACTACAGAAGGATAAACAAATAAGAGACGCAGAACTACAGTTAAAACTGGCAGCAGTCCAACAAGCAGCCGCACATTCTCCAAACAGTGAGTACAGCACAGCAGACGCAAGGAAGATTCCGTTTAGCGCTTTTAAAGCTTTTGATGAAAAGGACTGTGAGATTGATAACTTCCTGGCGGATTTTGAGCGACAATGTAACCTGCACCGAATAGCTAGAGGAGACTGGGTTGCAATATTGTCAGGCAAACTGTCAGGCAAAGCTTCTGATGCTTTCCGGACCGTGCCAGATCAGGATATTCATAGCTACGCCCGGGTTAAAGAAGTGCTCCTGGCTCGTTATGCAGTAACCCCAGAGTCCCACCGACAGAAGTTCAGGGACTCACGCAAAACCACGAAAGACTCTTATGCGGAATGGGCATGCCAATTGTCCCGGTCGGCCTCTAACTGGGCTAACAGCAGCCAGGCCACCACCGCAGAGGACATTTTGCAACTAATGCTCCTGGAGCAATTTTACAATCACATCCAGACGGACGTCAAAGATTGGGTGAGAGATCGCAGGCCCATGACTCTACCAGAGGCCGCGAAGTTGGCGGATGAATATGCAGATACTCGCAAGACGAACCAGGTCACACCACAGGAACAACCTCCACCACAAACGGTGCCCTCACACCCACCAACCGCTAGATACCAACCTCCTAACAGACCGGTGACATCTAGCCCTCGCTATCATCGCCAGGAGTGCAACGAACAACGCTGCTTCCGGTGCAAACAGCTGGGTCACTTCAAGCAGAATTGCCCCATGAATGACAACACCAGGTCAAATTGGTCTCAACCTGGGTACCGCCCACCAGCAGCAGCCCATTGTGTAGACTCGGCTTGGGATCCAAAGGAGCTGGGTCAGGAAGAACCATTGGGCACCCCTTACGAAGCCCTCATGGTACAATCTGTTATTACGGACAACAGGGAACACCATTGTCAGCTGGTCATGGGCGACAGCCCTGAGCCGGAGGGGCCCTGGAGGGAGCTGGGCAGAAAGAGGCACCGCCGGCCACCCTTCAAGAAGAAGAGGTCCTGGAAGCCGTATAACAAGCTGACCTGGGAGGAGAAGAAGCGACTGGAGGAGAGGGAGTCGCAGCGGGCGTCCCAGATGCGTGCCGAGATGTTCGCCAAGGGCCCACCGGTGGCCCCTTACACCACCACCCAGTTCCTGATGATGAAGGACCACGTGGAGAGCCTGCAGGACATGAGCAAGCAGGAGCTGATCCGTGAGTACATGGAGCTGGAGGAGCGCATAAGCCGCATGGAGGAGGAGAACAACCACCTGAGGTCACAGCGGGCTGACCCCCCCAGGCTCCATGAACTGGAGATGGAGCTGGAGAAGCTCCAAGAGGAGAACCGGCGGCTGCGGAGGGAGCAGGGGGTGGCTGACCTTATGGGGCTCTGATTCCCCTCCCCCCCCCCCCCCGGACTCTGAGCACCAGTGCTACAGCATTTCAACAAATATAACTTTTTCTTTTTATGAATCTCCTGGGATTGTCACTTCAGAGCCATAACCTGCCCCCTCCCATAGCGGGACACCTAGACGGCGGCGCACAGACCCATTCGCTGTCTTCACACTGACTTCTGGTGACTTTGCAGATCGCACAAAGACTTGGGGACTGACCGGCGTGTGATCTGACGACCCGGTGACATACCTGAGTCTGAAGCAGTTGCCAAGGGAGGTCAGTCATGCCAAACGGAGTTAACCTCTGACTAATAGCTCTGAACCCGTCAACCCTACTGGACCAGGGAAGGTCCAACCGGGTTTGCCGGAGCAGGGAGCAAAAGGGGGGCCATTGTGATACATTTGCCTATATGTCTTAGTTTACTGCTCCCTGCTAGCCAGGTTATTGATGTGCTAATGTCCCCTCACTATTTCTAAAGGTTAATTGATCTATTGTGTTGTGTGAAGGAGAGCTGGGTTTAAGTGGCTTGTGTTAATTATTCTGATTGCTTCATTGTGGTAATTATCTCTCTATATGCGGGGTCGAGCGGTCTGGTTGATGTATTCAGTACAGCTAGTGCTCAGCGTCATTGATGTCATTGTCTAAAGAAAATGTGTTTCAGCATCGGCCCCGTCGTGTCTACCTAGTCATCTGTATGGAAGCCCCAGTGTGAGGGGGGCGGAGATTTGTCATTGTAACAGTTTTGGAAATGACATATAAGCTGTGTGTTATAACATTAAAGTCTGTGTTGTTCAAGCAGTAAGCTGGTCTCATGTGTGGCTTTCTGGGCGATTCCAGGGATATCCCTCCTCGTGGAATATTGGGGTGATTTTCGTTATGGGAAGAAGGGAACGTTGACGGGGATATCATACCGATACCGTCACAGCGGCGTGCTGACGTCACCGCGTACTGTTTACCTGATACAGGCTGTGTATCGAGCGGGCCGGCTCAAATTTTATTCGTTTGTCTACATTGACATGTAAGTGTTATTTTACTGATTTCGACATTAAACCAAGACGTTATTACGCTATGTGGAGTCTTTTTGCTTTCTTATATCCCTGGATGACCCATTGAGAGATGCATCTGTAAAGATTACTCACTAGGATTTCACCGCTGTTGCTGTCCATTGCTGCCTATGGGATATCCATTCATGCCTCTTATGCGCAGTTTGATCTCTCTTAAACCAGAGATCAATTCTATTCGGTAAGAGGCTTTTATATCGTTGGTGGAGGATCTTTCTGTCCAGCACTTTTCCTTGTGGATTGAGTTTATCACCTGGGAGAATTTTACTTGCCTCTGTGGCGGGACATTTATTCATTAAACTTTATGTCACTTTTTTGTTCACTTATCACTTACTTAGCGCGATCTCTTCCTTTTTTTTTGCATATTTGATAGTGTAGTATAACACTTTTTGATCGCTGCTTTCCCCCTTTTTTTCTTTTTCACTGTTAACAAGCGCAATATTTTTTTCTTACATATTGATCCTTATACCTATTATTGCAGCTGTTTTTTCACTTATTGATTTGGGTATTATCGCACTGATGGATATATTTGAATTCAGAGCAAACCGTGTTGTAAATACAGAGGGTGTTTTCGAAGCTTTTAAAGAGGGAGATGCAGATCTGGGGGGACTTTTTATGAGGTTGAAGAATCTCACTGTTTCGGAAATACACACCCAATGGGACATTGTGTTTTTAGATACTTATCTGAAACAACAAATAGTTCCCAGGAGTCTCCGGTGGGAGATTGCCCCCCCAAAAGGGAGAAACAGACCTCACTGGTTGGTTTAAATATTTTAATGATGCTGGTTTAAATCTTCTAAAGTTCTTGGGTGAGCGGAAAACCAGCAAACTCAAGAGATTGGATGACGAAATCAAATTAATTAAAGAAAAACTGGTTCCCTTTATGTCATCTGAGGAGTATCTAGATAAATCTAAAAATCTGCTTAAAGTGCTAGAAAAAGAGGAAAAAGAACAAAAAAAGAAAAAGAAAAAGAAATATAACAGGGATATTGCAGACTATCATTCAGTCCTTATCTTTGACTGGCAAAAGAAACTTTTGGCAGAAGAACAGGGTGTGTCCAATCCCTCCATGGACACCATCCCTCCTCATACGGGTCAAGCCAGCGGAGCTAGTACCTTAGGATACCCCTCTACTGGAAGTGGCCCTCAGGTCAGATCCAAAAATGGAGGTACCCCAGGTGGGCCCTCTAAGAAGGGTAAACGACCTTTTGTGCCTTATACTAATGTGGGAGGGAACGGAGGAGGACAGAGAGGTATACCTTTTCCCCCTCCCGGTTTCCGCCCTCGGGGCGGATTATACCCACGCCAGGGAGGCCCCACTGTTCGAGGGAGAGGTGGACAGTATAGACCAGCTACACCTGTTAACTATATGGTTGCCAATCAGTTGGGCAATCATTACCAGGAATATCTGGGAAACACTCATAACAGAGTACCTAACTATAATCCACCTCCAACTTGTAAAGAGAATGATGTGGTTCATTACACAGGGGATTATGAAACAGGATATAATGTGCTGACTCAAAACAGTTTCTTGCCCTTGGGTAATATTGTTGATACGGATGTTGGGACCTATCAGAACCCATTGGCGACCTATGGTGACATGGGTGCAAGTGGGGGATTGTACTCATTTGAGGATTTACAAGTGGATGGTCAAGGGCAAGGTCAATGGGTTTTTCCCCGTGCAGGACAAGGCCTAAAAAGACTGGGAGAACTAAAAGAGGGACTAGAGGGGGGTGGCGAGTACAGTCCCAAAAGACCGAGAATGTAGTTGGTAAGGGCATTTTCAATCTTAGTGCCCATTCCCTAACTGGCCCAGAAATTGCTGTGTTGGATAAAGGACTAAAGTATGCCCCCCCCAAGAATTTGAATAAATTCGCTACGTACATGGACATACATAAATATGTCCGGAAGCTGAACGTTCAGCGTTATATTGCTTCCAACCCTTTTAACCCCTCAAGAACCCTCACTCATAACTATGTCCATTCTGGTCTATCCAACGCTTCCACCTACAATCCACCAGGCCATTTGGCACCTTCTCTGAAGGTTTTCAGAGATCTTGTTTTAAAAGACTTGGAAGCTCTCCAAGTTAAGAATGTAAGGAATAAACAAATTTTAGAATCGGGAATTGAGTCCCTCTGTGCTAATAAAAATGTCATTGTCCGTCCGGCGGACAAAGGTGGGGGGATTGTGGTCCTCAATAAAGAGGACTATATGAAAGAGATGTACCGCATATTAGCGGACACTGACACTTATACCCCTCTTATTTTTGATCCAGGCAATAAATATAAAAATAGATTGGTTAAGCTGGTCGATAAGGGCTCTGTGTTACATATACTAAACAAAAAGGAAAAGGCTTTTTTGGTCCCAGAGTCTCCTCGGACCCCTATCATTTATTACCTGCCAAAGGTTCACAAGAACCTTTCTTGCCCCCCGGGACGGCCTATAGTCAGCGGTATAGATTCCATCACCTCCCGGGTGGGCAAGTATATAGATTTCTACCTACAACCTTTGGTACGTAAAATGCCATCTTATGTCAAAGATACGAGGCATATTATCTTTTTTCAAATTTTCCTTTTTATTTCGTTTCTTTTCCAAGAAAACAAAAAGCAAGAAAGTGATACAGGAAACATAAGAAGAGGACTAAGCATAGTCCTATACATCAACATATGTATGGAAATTATATTTATTCTCTCTCTTCAACTCTATTTACTATTCATAATATCTGTATCACTACTAGTTTCAATCCATTCCTCTATAATAGACCAAATACTTTCTACTTCTAAACTAAATTTCAGACTACCCGAGTATTCCATCTCCCACTAAATATCCATTTATTCTTTATCTAAAGTACTAATTCCCTCCTTATTCCCGCAGCACTTCCTTCCTCCTTTTATCCCCCCTTTCCCTCCCCCCTTATCCCTACCTCTAGACCCCCTTCTTCCCCCATTCCCCTCCTCCAGCCGTCTATCCTCAGGCCGGAGAGAAGAATTAGGAGAAGAGAAGAAAAAAAAAAAAAAAAAAAATTCTTAATAAGACAATACAATACACCCCTCCCCTCCTCCGCTGTCCTCCAACCGTGCGCAAAATGTTCTCTCTCCTATTTTCCTTCTTTCTTCCATCTACTACCCTTTATCTTATTCTCCTATTAGCTTTTTACCTTCCTCCGACTGTAAAAATAATTCCCAAGGTGCCCATATCATTTTAATTTGCTGTTTCTTATCTATTGTTTTTGGGAGGAGTTTCTCCATTATCCCTATTTTCCTTACTTTTTTCAGCCACATAGATATTGGAGGTGCCTCGGGGTCTTTCCATTTTGTTGCAATGCAACTTTTCGCCGCATTTATCAAATGACACATCATTGATCCCTTATATCTCACCGGATATATTTCAGCATGATGTAGTAGAAAAAACGAGGGGTCATCTGGAATATGATATTCCGTAAATACTTGTGTAATTCTCCGTACTGTTTCCCAGAATTGTTGTATTATTGGACATCCCCAGAATGTATGTAGCATTGTCCCTTTCTCCCCACAGCCTCTCCAACATCTATCTGACATTTCAGGAAAAAATGTGTTTAAACGCGCTGGCGTATAGTACCATCTTGTTAATATTTTATAATTAAATTCTTGTATTTTCGTGCATCTTGAAGAATTTAATGCTAAATTTATAATATTTTGGCTTTGTATTGGGGAAAAAACTTGGCCTAAATCTCTCTCCCATTTTACTAGGCTCGACATTCTAAAGTCTTCTGGTGGTGCAGTCAATAATATATACATTTTAGAGACCATATGGGCTAGTGGTTCCTTTCCTCCACAGTACTCCTCAAACTTTGTGAGTGCCCGTTTATACTTTTCTGCACCATCCAGAGTCTCCAGAAAGTGTCGTACCTGTCGCGCTTGCCATATCGGTATCTCACCGCTCCCTCCCCTTTGTGCTATTTCTCCTATTGTCATCCACCCCCTTTCACCCAGAAAGTGGGAGGCTTGAAATCTACCCTTTTCTTTTAATTTCTTGAGTATATGGGATTCCAAACCAGGCTGGAATTCTGGATTTCCTATTATTGGGTAGAGGGGGGAATTATTAGTTGAGAAATTCGGATTATGACATATTTTATTTCCAATCCATAAAGTTGGTCCTATCGTTGGGTGAGTTTTAACTGTAAGGGGTAACGCAGAATAGCACCATATTGCCCTATCTAACGGTACTGGGCACATTTGTTGCTCTATAGTGATCCACAATTTATAATCCCCATGTCTACTCCAATCTGCTATCCTTCCCAACTGGACTGCGTGATAGTACTTTAACATATCCGGTGCTGATATCCCTCCCACCTTCTTGGGTAGGATCAATAATTTCCTACCGATCCTGGGCCTTTTACTCCCCCATATAAATTTTGTAAATAATGCCCGAATTTGATTGAAGTACGACATGGGGATCTGAATTGGTAGAGCTTGAAAAAGATATAAAAACTTTGGCACTACACTCATTTTCAAAATATTAGATCTCCCAAACCAAGAGTGCATCCCTCTACTCCATCCATCTAACATTGTTCTGATTGTACCCAATAATGGTTTAAAATTTAGTTCAAAAGTATCCTTTAAATCTGGTGGCATTTGAGTGCCCAAATAATTCAATGCCCTCGTCGTCCACTTAAACTTAAAACTAAATTCCAAACCATTCTTAATCGACCCTGGCAGAGCGACCCCCATTGCTTCAGATTTATTATAATTTATTTTAAAGTTTGACATCCTCCCGTAGAGTTCTACTTCTTTCATTAAATTTGGAAGGGATATCTGTGGTTTTGTTAGGGAGAAGAGCATGTCATCTGCGTAAGCCGATACTTTATGTTCCCTCCCTCCCAATTGAATACCCACTATATCTCTGTTCTGTCGAATCTTGTTTAATAATGGTTCTAATGTCAATGCAAATAATAAAGGCGACAGGGGGCAGCCCTGCCTAGTACCATTTGTGATTGCTAGAGGCTCAGAGTACACCCCATTCACTTTTACCAAAGCTCTGGGTCCCGCATACACCCCCGCTATCCACTGAACCATTCGCTCTCCTAATCCCATTTGTTTTACTGTTCCCAACATAAATTCCCAATTCACTCGATCGAATGCCTTCTCTGCATCTGAGTTCAAGAAAACACTCGGTATCTTCTTTTCTTTTACTTGGTTTATTAAGTTTAACACTTTAATAGTACTATCCCTTGCTTCTCTATTTGGTATGAACCCAACCTGATCCAAATGTACCAGTTTAGATAGATAGGGCTGTATACGTGATGCCAAAATCTTTGTCAAAATTTTAATGTCTACATTTATTAATGATATTGGTCTATAACTAGTGCATGCCCCTGGATCCTTCCCTTCTTTTGGGATAATCGTAATATGTGCTAGTAACGTCTCCGGGGGTAACATTCTTATTTGTCCTACTGTATTAAACAATTTAGTCATATGGGTCCCTAATAGTGTACTAAAGCTTTTATAATATTGTATGGTGAACCCGTCTGGGCCTGGGGCTTTACCATGCTTTATTGTTTTCATTATTGATTGTACTTCCTCCAGAGTAATTGGTTTTCCCAAATCCCTTCGCTCTGGAGGTGTTAATCTAGTCAGACCTGCTGAGGATATATATTTCTCCACAGCCCCAGAGGGGTTCTCCTTCCCTTGAAGGTTATATAACGCGGCGTAGTATTTCCTAAATTCTTGTGCTATTTCTTTTGAAAGGTGGAGTTTTTTATCTTCTTTGGTTTTAATAAATGGGATATATGACCGTGACTGTAATTTTTTCAATTTTTTTGCTAGTAACTTCCCACATTTATCACCTGAATCGTATGTCATCTTCTCTGCATATTGTAAAACCGCTTCAGCCTTATATCTAAGGAGATCCGCTACCTGTCTTCTTAAATGTGTTAATTCAATTCCTATACCCATTTCTGTCTTTTTTTTATGTTGTATCTCCAATCTCTGTATCTTTTCTAATAATTCTTTTATTTGTTTTTCTCTAGCTTTCTTAACTCGGGAACCATGTTTAATTAAAACCCCTCGAATCACTGATTTATGGGCTTCCCAAACTATACCCGGATCACTTTCTTCATTATCATTTGTCTGGAAATACCATGTTATTTCTTTTTTTACATCTTCAATTATATCAGGATTCTGTAGTAGGCTCTCATTTAATTTCCACCTCCGCTCTGACGTCTGAGTTCCCTCTCCCCATGTCATTTCCATTGTTACCGGGGCGTGATCTGTCCAAGTTATATTCCCAATTGAAATGTCCTTTATTAAGTGTAAACACTGATGAGGTATCAGAAAGAGATCTATTCTTGAATATATTTGATGTGGGGTTGAAAAATATGTATAGTCTTTCTCTCCTGCGTGTAATATACGCCATCCATCTACCAACTGAAATTCATGTAGTTTTTGTATGATTCGTTTCCTAATTCCATTTGGTACCGACGACACCCCTACTGAGGTATCTTCCTTTGGGTTTAAAGATATATTCAGATCCCCACCACAAATCAATTTACCCTCTTTAAAATTCATCAATTTAGTGATCACCTTTACTAAGAAACTATCTTGATGTATATTCGGTGCATAGATGGTGGCTAATGTTACCTTCTCACCCCCTATTGTCCCTTTAAGAAACAGGAATCTCCCTCCTGGATCCGCATATTTTTCGGCTAAGGACCATGGTATTCTATTTGCTATTAAAATTGCCACCCCTTTGCTTTTGGCTTCCTGGTTAGAGGCCTGGTATACATTAGGGAAATTCCTATTTTGAAGATATGTATATACCCCATCTTTAAAGTGTGTTTCCTGAATAAATCCTATGTCCGTTTTGAGCGATTTTAGTTCATTTATTAATATTTTACGTTTTTCGGGGATATTAAGTCCTCTTACATTTAGGGAAGTAACCCTTATTTTATCCATCTAACACACCACTTTTAGCAGACAGCGGAGAAGGAGAGGACAAAAATAAATAAATAAATAAAATAAAATAAATTAAAATAAATAAATAAAAAAATTATATAAAATAAAAACAAATTTATATAAAAAAAAAAAAAAAAAAAAAAAGGCTCCTCCTATAGGGGTCTTAGGAGGTACGGATTTTATGTTACGGCTTCTACGTGGGACTTCTGTTATCCCGTAGTTACCGAAAATAGGAGGAATAAGCCTGCAAAAGCAGGAGTGGCTGAGCTCCTACTACCTCTCCTCACTTTATTTAATTCCTCTTTAAACCCTTTTAAACGTATTTACCCTGTAGCTCCCCCCTTTTCCCTCTTTCTCTCTCCATCCTTCTCTCCTCCTTCTCCCCCCTCTTTCGAGGCATATTATCAATCTGCTTAAGGATCTCACCCCGACTGCGAATCTTTGGATGGTAACGGCAGACGTCACCTCATTATATACTGTAATCCCGCATCAATTGGGCTTGGAGGCAGTTTCACATTTTTTAAAAAGAGATTCAGGTTTGCCTAACAGACAGGTTGGGTATATTATGGAGTTGCTCGAATATGCGGCCTCCCATAACTATTTTTGGTTCAATGGCCAGTTTTATAGACAAGATAGGGGTGTCGCCATGGGGGCCAAATATGCCCCCAGCTTGGCGAACCTCTTTATGGCCAAGTGGGAGGAGGATGTCGTCTGTGTCCATACTAGGCCCCAGGTTCTTCTGTGGGCCAGGTACATAGACGACATCCTCCTCCTATGGGATGGTGCCGAGATTGACTTGATACAATTTTTGGATGCCTTGAATATTAATAGTCGAGGTATCCATTTGAGTCGAGAGGTAAGCCAGGAGAGAGTTAACTTTCTGGACCTGACCATTTCTGTCACTGATGGTGCCTTTGTTACTGCAACATTTTTTAAGGCCACGGACAGGAATGCTTTTATTCCTAAGAATAGCTGTCATCATACATCATGGCTAAAATCTGTTCCTAAAAGCCAGTATCTCAGATTAAAACGCAACTGCACTGAGGATGCCACCTTTGTGGAACAATCAGGTGTTCTCACTCAGCGGTTTTTGGAAAAAGGCTATTCTAGTGCCTTTTTGTGTGATACTATGGCAGCAGTGCAGGAAGTGAATAGATGTGATCTTCTAACTGTCAGAACAGATAGGGATAATAATAACGGTTTTCGCAATCCCTTTATTACCAACTATTCTTGCCAATATGCGAATGTGAAAAATCTGGTTGCGAAACACTGGCATATTCTTAAAAACGATAAAATCCTGGGAGGTTTATTACCTGACAGGCCACAGGTGGTGTTTAGAGGGGCACCCTCATTGAAAGACAAATTGGCTCCAAATATCTTGAATCCACCCAGTATGGATTCAAGGTTTTTCTCGGGCCTCACGGGCTACTATAAATGTGGCAAGTGTCAGGTCTGTTCCCTCAATGGGTGTAATTCTAGGAGAACCACTACCTTTAACTCTACATGTACATCTAAAAGTTATGCTATAAAACCGTTTATTACGTGCTCTACCACTGGGGTAGTATATATGCTCCAATGCCCATGCGGGCTTCAGTATGTGGGTAGGACCAAGCGCCCCCTGCAGGTTCGGTTAAACGAGCATATCAACAATATACGTTTGGGCTACACTAAACATTCTGTCTCGAAGCACTATTTAACGGCGCATAACAGAAACCCTAAAAACACTATCTTTCTTGGGATAGATAAGTACAGTCCCCATTGGAGAGGTAGCCACCTTGTAAGATCTATCTCTAAGTTGGAAATGTCCTGGGTTTACAAACTTAAATGTTATACTCCCTTCGGCCTAAATATAGAGGTGGATGTCAATTGTTTTATTGCAAATGCCTAGTTCATGATTTAGGTTGGGTTTAATATTATACATCTATGTACCCTATGCAACTAATTTTGTATTTAATAATATTTTTAATTCCTTGTTTATTCCTTATGATAATATTTTTGATTATTTTTAAATGCCATTAGTTCATCGTTATGTGGCTATTCTTATGATTATTGCCAGCATTGCCGTGTTTTCTAGCCAATTTAACGGCATTTTCCAGCCAATTTGAGAGTTATGGATATTGGCGGAATGTAAGCTCGATGTGGTGTTTAGAGGGTAAATTACTGCCATGGGCGGGTCGTTTTGTTTCCCAATTACCATTCTCTGGTGACTGTACACCTGAGTTGCTTGGCTAAGCCCTCATAGGAAGTTTAAGTTATAGAAACAAAGACATTCTATACATTGGATGATTTGTTTTTAACATGAATTTAAATTTAGCGTTAGCTATCGGTGGGTGTTCCGTATAGGTCACTTAATGAAATAATCTTTTCAATTTTATTCATTTATTTTATATATAATTTTAATTGTGTTTTTCTTGGCATTGGCTTACTGTTTTTTGTGATGATGGATGCCTGGCTAGTATGGTGCCGTCCTTATGGGGCATTTATTAAACTTCAGATATTAATACCTTTACGATTATGGATTAACTGTTCATGGTATATTGGATACTTTGGCTTCTTGATGCGTGCCTTGTGGGGCACGTTTAATATGTAGATAGCCGATTGCCATGAATGGTCTGTTTGTCTATGGGATATGACCATTTTCCCTATTATGACTGCCGATGTAATTTTTTAATTTTTAAGATAATTTTAATTTGTTAAGAAATTAATGGTTCCAATTTATATTTATATTTATAATTTTCTGTGATTAATGTCATGGTTTTTTATATTAATATGATCTTTGATCTATCTTTGATCTTTGAGATCTTAGTTTATAGTACTGTGGGTGTGGCGTTCGGCTTTAAGTCAGCGTCATTCATCTCCATCTGCTTGTGAGTGCTGGCAAATGTGCTAGTTATTCTACTGCAGTTCCCTTTTCGACCTTGCTTTTGCTCTAACTTTAGCTGGGCTTTCCCTGAGTTAAGATGTCCGATGGATCTTCAGATGCTTCACCACATCGAGGCTACATCCGTTGTCTATTGTATTTATGCGGTGATTCAGAGCGCCGCCTGTATCCCGTGACCAAGTCCGATTGCGACGAAACGTTGGGAGGCGGCGTGCTGACGTCACCGCGTACTGTTTACCTGATACAGGCTGTGTATCGAGCGGGCCGGCTCAAATTTTATTCGTTTGTCTACATTGACATGTAAGTGTTATTTTACTGATTTCGACATTAAACCAAGACGTTATTACGCTATGTGGAGTCTTTTTGCTTTCTTATATCCCTGGATGACCCATCGAGAGATGCATCTGTAAAGATTACTCACTAGGATTTCACCGCTGTTGCTGTCCATTGCTGCCTATGGGATATCCATTCATGCCTCTTATGCGCAGTTTGATCTCTCTTAAACCAGAGATCAATTCTATTCGGTAAGAGGCTTTTATATCGTTGGTGGAGGATCTTTCTGTCCAGCACTTTTCCTTGTGGATTGAGTTTATCACCTGGGAGAATTTTACTTGCCTCTGTGGCGGGACATTTATTCATTAAACTTTATGTCACTTTTTTGTTCACTTATCACTTACTTAGCGTGATCTCTTCCTTTTTTTTGCATCCTTTAAATAGGGCGTTTGGCGCCAAAGACGCGTGGGTACGCTCCCGCGCACACTGCCGCGAATTCGCGCGCGCATGCGCGCGAGTTCACGGGGACAGCTCTGGTAGTTCTCTTACACACGCACAGGCTTACCATTGCCATGAATGCAGCCTCACCATTGCCATGAATGCAGCCTCACCATTGCCATGAATGCAGCCTTACAATTGCCATGAATGCAGCCTTACCATTGCAACCAATGCAGCCTTACCATTGCAACCAATGCAGCCTCACACGTGCCATAAATGCAGCCTTACCATTGCCATCAGTGCAGCCTGAACAATGCCCATCTAGAGCCTCGGAGGGCAGAGGGAGGGGGCGGGACGAGTGCCGACAGATTACAAACAGGAGAATGTCTTGTTTACCCTGTGGCCTCTTTAACCACTTAAGGACCGCCTCATGTACATATACGTCAGCAGAATGGCACAGGCAGGCACATCCACGTATATATACGTCCTCTGCTTGACGTGGGTCGGGGGTCCGATCGGGACCCCCCCCCCTGTACATGCGGCGGTCCCCGTGGCTTCAGGAGCGATCCGGGACGACGGCGCGGCTATTCGTTTATAGCCGCTCCGTCGTGATCGCTCCCCGGAGCTGAAGAACGGGGAGAGCCGTGTGTAAACACGGCTTCCCCGTGCTTCACTGTGTCGGCGCATCGATCGCGTCATTCCCTTTATAGGGAAGACACGATCGATGACGTCATTCCTACAGCCACACCCCCCTACACTAGTAAACACACACTAGGTAAACCCTAACTCCTACAGCGCCCCCTGTGGTTAACTCCCAAACTGCAACTGTCATTTTCACAATAAAGAATGCAATTTAAATGCATTTTTTGCTGTGAAAATGACAATTGTCCCAAAAATGTGTCAAAATTGTCCGAAGTGTCCGCCATAATGTCGCAGTCACGAAAAAAATCGCTGATCACCGCCATTAGTAGTAAAAAAAAAAAAAAAAAAAAAAACTATCCCCTATTTTGTAAACACTATAAAATTTGCGCAAACCAACCGATAAACGATTATTGCGATTTTTTTTTACCAAAAATAGGTAGAAGAATACGTATCGGCCTAAACTGAGGAAAAAAAAATGTTTTATATATTTTTGGGGGATATTTATTATAGCAAAAAGTAAAAAATATAGCATTTTTTTCAAAATTGTCGCTCTATTTTTGTTTATAGCGCAAAAAATAAAAACCGCAGAGGTGATCAAATACCACCAAAAGAAAGCTCTATTTGTGGGGAAAAAAAGACGCCAATTTTGTTTGGGAGCCACGTCGCACGACCGCGCAATTGTCTGTTAAAGCGACGCAGTCCCGAACTGTAAAAACCCCTTGGGTCTTTAGGCAGCATTTTGGTCCGGGGCTTAAGTGGTTAATACAAAGTCCTGCCTCCTATGATAGACAGAACAGTCGTCCAATGGCATCCCAGGAGACGGGAATTCCAATAGAGACGCTGCTGAGTAAACAGGAGATTCTCTTCATGTAATCTGACGGCGCTCGTCCTGCCCCCTCCTTGTCCCCTCCAAGGCAGCGCCAATAAATACAGTATATATCTTTTGTGGCCCTAGGGGCCACAAACAATATATATATCCAAATCCCCAGGGGGGCCATATTAAATCAACAGGGGGGCCGCATTTGGCCCCCGGGCCTGACTTTGGACATGCCTGGTCTAGGCCCTCCGGACAACCTCTGGTTCTAGGTTCTCCCGAGCCAATTCCCACCGCACAGCTTCTAGCTTGGGATCCTTTCAGCAACAGTTTGGAACCCAGCAAGACGCTGGGGTCCCTCTTTAATTAAGGTGCATGGTGCTTGACCTCAGCATGACAGGACGCAATGGCGGGGCCCATGGATGCGCGTACCCTGAAGGTGGGTCCTGCACCTGGAACGCGGGCCCCGCAAGAACGAACTGCCAAAAACGGCCTCGCCAGATATATCCCCCTTCCCAGCATGCCCAACGAGGGAAAAACCCTCCCGATTGGCTGCTGAAAAAAAAAGGGTGGATTCCCCAGAACCCCTCTAGCGCCAACTGCCACCCAGGGTTGTCTCAACGCACCCCCTGCGCGCAGACTGACCTACAGGACGATTCTGGAATTGGCAGCAGCCTAAATTCCATAATTCGTGAATGGGAGTGATTAAGCCTCTCATTCCCCACTAATTTTAGTGTAGCGCCCGTACCAAAAGAAGGGGGGGCGCTACACAGTATATATACAAATTACCAGGGGGGCCACATTAAACTGGAATGGGGCCGCAATTGGCCCCCGGGCCGGACTTTGGACATGCCTGCCTTAAGGGGTAGCTCATAATTCAATTTGGAGGGGGGGTGGGTCACACTCAAGCGATTTCTTTTTTCTTTGGTACACGCTGTCCTTTTTCTTTTTTCAGTTATGAGTGTTTTAAATCATTCTGTTTTTATTATTTCCTTAATACCGTTCAATCCCGGGGTGCTTACGTTGAAGAAGAATGTGGTGTCACTGATGCTATTATCCAAAAGTTCTGAAGGTAAAAACAAAGGCCCAGATTCAAGAAGCACTTGCGCCCGCGCAACCATAGGTTACGCAGCACAAGTGCTTACTTGCGCCGGTGTAACGAGTGCTCCTGATTCAGGAACCTCGTTACACCGACTGCAGCCTAAGATATGACAGGCATAAGCCTCCTTATGCCTTCATATCTTAGGCTGCATTCTTGCGTTGGCCGCTAGGGGGCGCGGCCATTGTGATCTGTGTATAGTATGCAAATTGCATACTACCTCCGATTCTCAAAAAATGCGCGGGCCCTGCGTACGCAAATTACGTAATTTGCGTACGTCGGGTTTCGCGTAACGTTACACATCCTAATAGCAGGCGCAGCCAATGCTATAGGATAGCAACGTTTCCGCGTCGCGACGTTCAAATGTTACGTCGTTTGCGTAAGTGAATCGTGAATGGCGCTGGACGCCATTCACGTTCACTGTGAAGCAAATGCCGTCCTTGCGACGTCATTTGCCGCAATGCACGTTGGGAAAGTTTCCCGACGGAGCATGCGCTCTACGCTCGGCGCGGGAGCGCGCCTAATTTAAATGATTCCCGCCCCCGGCGGGATCATTTACATTGCGCGCGCTTACGCCGGGCAATTTTGCCGGCGCGCCCTCGCAATTTACGGAGCTACTGCTCCGTGAATCGAGGGCAGCGCAAAATATTTGGTCAAAATCGTTGCCCTGTGCCTCCGCAAATATTGCGCAATTCTACCTGAATCTGGGCCAAAGATGGTAAATGGGATGAGAAAAGCTGATAAGCCTCACACACCATTATCTCTCCACCACATCATCTGTCCTGCCAGAAGAACATCATGACTAAACAATGGCCATACACAAGTTTCCTCTTTTCAGAAGATTTGTTTACATTTTAGAATGGTTTGTGGGGGGCAAATCAACCTTCCTTCTTTGACTGATGTGGCAAAAAAAAATCAAAGGAACAGGGTGGAAAACTTTTCTCGAACAAACAATGGGCCAGATCCACAAAAGGGATACGGCGGCGTATCTGCTGATACGCCGTCGTATCTCTGTTTCCATCTATGCGGCTGGTTCACAGAATCAGTTACGCATAGATATCCCTAAGATCCGACAGGTGTAATAGTTTTACACTGTCGGATCTTAGCATGCAGTACCGCGGCCGCCGCTGGGGGGAATTTGCGTCGTAAACCAGCGTCGGGTATGCAAATTAGCAGTTACAGCGATCCACGAAACTTTTTCCCGTCGTTACGTCGCCGCAAGTGTTAGTTTGCCGTCGCAAAGATAGGGCACCTTTTACAAAGTGTAAAATTACTACACCATGTAAAAGTATACCCGTCTTTAACGCGTCGCTTTTGAATTTTTTATTTTTTTTTTCCGGCGCAAGTCTTTTTTTCACGTCGCAAATTCACAAAACGTCGCGTCGTAATTTCGCACAAAGCACGTCGGGAAATTTGCGTTGGGAGCATGCGCAGTAAGTCCGGCGCGGGAGCGCGCCTAATTTAAATGGTACCCGCCCCATTTGAATTGGCCCGCCTTGCGCCAGACGGATTTAGGATACACCGCCGCAAATTTCCAGGTAAGTGCTTTGTGGATCAGGCACTTAGACAGAAAATTTGCGGCGGTGTAACCTAAATCGGTTACGTTACGCTGCGCCCGGGCTACGTGAATCTGGCCCAAAATTCTTACTGTGAATGTGGTTTCAGTCACAAAAACAAAAACTGACATATTGTTAGAGAACCTGTTTAATAAAGTTTGGGATTCCATTAAAAAATTAGGCCCTTCCAAAAATTTTGAGAGTTTTACTGTCCCTTAACCTGGTCACTTAGGGCTGTCACAACAAGATAAGTGAATATGATAGTACTGGAACCCTAGGTGCATGTTACTTGGTACCTATAACATGGGTGGATCCAGGAGGGGGGGGGCAACGGGGCATTTGTACCCCCCAGGAAAATACTGAGTGGGCCAGCGGGTGAGCGGATGGACTGGTGGGTGAACGGGCGGGCAGTCCGTAAGTGTCAGTAAGCGCACCGGACACAGTGACAATCCGCATCTGGTGACAGGCCACACAGCCACTGGCAAGTGACAATCTTCATCTTGTGGCAGGCAACGTGGCAAGGGACAATTTGCATCTTCTTGTGGCAAGTGACAATCCACATCTTGTGCCAAGTGACATGGCAAGTGACAATCTACATCTTGTGGCAGGTGATGTGGCAAGGGACAATTTGCATCTTCTTGTGGCAAGAGACGTAGCAAGTGACAATCTACATCTTGTGCCAAGTGACAATCTACATCTTGTGCCAAGTGACATGGCAAGTGACAATCTACATCTTGTGGCAGGCGATGTGGCAAGTGACAATCTACATCTTGTGCCAAGTGACATGGCAAGTGACAATCTACATCTTGTGCCAAGTGACATGGCAAGTGACAATCTACATCTTGTGGCAGGCGATGTGGCAAGTGACAATCCACATCTTGTGCCAAGTGACATGGCAAGTGACAATCTACATCTTGTGGCAGGTGATGTGGCAAGGGACAATTTGCATCTTCTTGTGGCAAGTGACGTAGCAAGTGACAATCCACATCTTGTGCCAAGTGACATGGCAAGTGACAATCTACATCTTGTGGCAGGCGATGTGGCAAGTGACAATCCGCATCTTCTTGTGGCAGGCCTTTTGGCAAGTGACAATCCGCATCTGGTGACAGGACAAGTGACAATCCGCATCTTGTGGCAGGTGAAGTGGCAAGTGAGAAATCCGCATCTTATGGCAGGCGACGTGGCAAGTGACAATCCGCATCTTCTTGTGGCAGGCAACGTGGCAAGTGACAATCCACATCTTGTGGCAGGCAACGTGGCAAGTACAAGCTGCATCTGGTGGAAAGTAACGTAGCAAGTGGCAATCCACATCTGGTGGCAGGTGACGTAGAAAGTAACACGATGCATCTGGTGGCAAGCGACATGGCAAGTGACACGCTGCATCTGGTGACAAGTAACGTTGCAAGTGATAAGCTGCATCTGGTGGCAAGCAATGGTGGCAAGTGACGTGACAAGTGATAGGCTGCATATAGTGGCAAGCGATGGTGGCAAGTGACAAGCTATATCTGGTGGCAGGTGACGGTGGCAAGTGACACACTCGTGGCTCCCTATGATTCTGTATTATGGTGAGTTGAACTGTTCATTTTATATTACAATGTAATAATAGAAATTATGCGCTTCAATCATCCTGACACCATATCCACCATGGTGCCGTGATGATTGAATCGCCAACACCAACCATTGCCGGCAAAAAAAGTATTTTCTGACAGTGCCCCTCCCGATGCTAGACTCTGGATCGGCCCCTGACCTATAACTGGTAATATTTTCAGTTTTATCCCAGTAGTATTATCCCAATAGGACATCTGGGTGATCTGTGGGCTTCTTCCATACACCAAGGGACCTCCATGTAGGCAGCTGCAGTCTATATTCTCCACTGCAGCAGCGATGCAGTTGGGGAGGAAGTTGAGGGGAACTTGGTTCATCTATAATTACATATCCGATTGGATGTGGGCACCCCATGTGACTGTGAGGCGATCATCTTGGGCCAGACAGAGTCTAATTAAAGGGGTTGTAAAAAATAAAAAACATGTCTATACTTACCTGCTCTGTGCTATAGAATTACACAGAATGGCCGAAAACCTCCTCTTCTCGGGTCCCGATGGCGCTCTTGGCCCCTCCGCTCTTCCCCTCCCCCATGAGAAGCGGCTTCCTGAGCCCCGCTTCTGCGTCCATTGACATAAACAGCGTGACTCGGCCCTGCCCCGCTCCTTCATCACTGGCTTTGATTGACAGCACTGGGAGCCAATGGCTCCCGATACCCCAGCAAAGCCAGCGAGACACAGAAGTGAGGGGAGAGAAGAGCTGCAGACGTGTACATCACTGGATCAAATGAGGGCTCATGTAAGTAAAAGGGGGATGCTGATGCCTAAACATTTTAGACCTTAATGCAACGAATGCATTAAGGTAAAAAATGTTTGCGCTTTAGAACCACTTTAAGACTCCGGCTCCTGCGCTTGGGAGCTTTTTGCGAGTGGCTAGCCTAGGGATAGGATCCCCGTCTGAAAGGAACAGTGCTTAGAGACTGGCAAAGGTTCCGGAGGAGAAGGGACATGGCAGGGACTTTTAGGTAGATTCAGGTAGAATGGTGCAAAGTTACGGCGGCGTACCTTAGCGTGTTTAGGCTACGCCGCCGTAAGTTAGCTAGGCAAGTACATGATTCACAATGTACTTGCCTGCTATGTTACGGCGGCGTAGCCTAAAGCGGGCGGGCGTAAGGGCGCCGAATTCAAATGTGTGTAAGGGGGGCGTGTTTTATGTCAATAAGGCTTGACCTTACGTTTTTGACGTATTTTTTTTTTCTTTTATACACTTCAGACTCCAACCTCATAGAGTATGCGTTTGTACGCTCATGTTCTGTTTGCCCGCCCTTAGCGTCTCTAGTTTTGATTTTGCATCATTAGTGTGTCTCTTTTACTTTGTTTGCTTTTCTTATTCATGTGACTTTTTTTTTCCCTTATATAAATGTGTACATCATTAATTATTTGATTTTTATATAATATGAAATTTACACTTTTATCCCCTTATCCTTCTCTCCCCCTTCCCTTCTCCCTCCCCTCCCCCTATCTCACCTAAATAATCTCTGATGCCACCTAGTTTCCTTTTTCTTTTCTTTTTTCCCTCCCTTTTTGGGGAGTTATCTTAACTCGCCTCCCTTAAGGCTGCATTCACATCTAGACGGACGAAATCACGGCGTTTTGTCGCCGCAAATCGCGGTAAAAATAGCGGCGTTTTGTACCGCGATTTGCGGCGACAAAACGCGGGTATTGTCCGCCTAGATGTGCCCCAAGATGACCCCCTCTATGGAGATGATTGCCATCTCCTAGCCGAACGCTCGAAGACGCCTGAAAAAAAGGTCCGGGACCTTTTTTCACGCCGCAGGCGACAGGCGTCCGGCGTTCGGCGTGGAGATGTGAACCATCTCCATAGAGGGACATGTATTTCCAGCCCTCTGGCGGCAGAGGCGTAGCGCTACAGGCGTAAAAACGCCTAGATGTGAATGGGGTCTTAGGCCCCATTCACACCTAGGCGTTTTTACGCCTGAAGCGCACTGCTCACAAACGCCAGAGGGGAGAATTAACATTATTCCCTATGGTGACTGTTCACACCTGAACGCCCAAACGCCTGTCGCGCGAAGCTCAAACAAGTCCCGGACCTTTTTTTGTCGCGCGACATCGGCGTTTGAGCGTTTTTTTTTCCCCATAGAAAGTAATGGGAAACGCGCGTATTGAGCGTATCGCACGACAATGGGCGTTTGCTATGGGCGTTTCGTCGCTTTAATCAATAGAACTTGTCGCCCATGCAGAAGATTAAAAAAAATCTACCAACATAGCAACAAGTGATGAAAAGATGATAATTTTTCCTATTGGCTAAAAAAAGAAACGCCGAAGTACAAAAACGTCGCACGACGCTGTATGAAAACGCGCAAATAAGCATGAATACGCGCGAAAAAAAACGCCCGAAAAAACGACCGAACGCCCTACGCTCAGGTGTGAATGCAGCCTAATTTGTCAGCGTAGCTCCACGATTTCTTAAAGGTCCTCCAGTTATCCCATTTCTTGTGCTATGTTATTGCCCTCCAATCCCTCTCTCAATTCTTCCATTCTGTAGGTCTCTTCCACCGAGTCAATCCATTCCCAGATTGAGGGACATTCCACCTCCTGCCATTTTCTTGCTATTAACCTCTTGGCTGCGTTAAGTAGGTGTGGAACTAGGGTTTTCCTATATTTTCCCCCATGGAACAGTACCACCCAGGGGTCCAACTTCATTTTCCCCTTTGTAATTTCTTCTATGCACCCCCAGGATTTTTTCCCTTGACGTTTTTTTTAAACTGCGCATGCGCCGGGCGCCTACAATTCCCAGTGTACATTGCGGCTAAGTACGCCGCACGGGCCTATTGATTTTGACGTGGACGTAAACGACGTAAATCCCGATTCACGGACGACTTACGCAAATGATGTAAAAAATTCGAATTTTCGACGCGGGAACGGCGGCCGTACTTAACATTACTATTCCATTAGGGCTAAGCTCTAACTTTAGGCGGCCTATCTCTATCGTAAACGGCGTAAAAGTACTGCGGCGGCCGGGCGTACGTTCGTGAATCGGCGTATCTACTCATTTACATATTCTACGCCGACCGCAATGGAAGCGCCACCTAGCGGCCATCCGAAATATTGCAATCTAAGATAGGACGGCTCAAGCCATCGTATCTTAGATATGTTTAACCACTTGCTTACTGGGCACATATACCTCCCTCCTGCCCAGGTGAAATTTCAGCTTTCGGCACTGCGTCGCTTTAACTAACAATTGCGCGGTCGTGCGACGTGGTTCCCAAACAAAATTGGCGTCCTTTTTTCCCCACAAGCAGAGCTTTCTTTTGGTGGTATTTGATCACCTCTGCGGTTTTTATTTTTTGCGCTATAAACAAAAAAGTGCGACAATTTTGAAAAAAATACAATATTTTTTACTTCTTGCTATAATAAATATCCCAATTTAAAAAAAAAAACAATTTTTTTTTCTCAGTTTAGGCCGATACGTATTCTTCTACATATTTTTGGTAAAAAAAAAAAAAAAAATCGCAATAAGCGACTGGTTTGCGCAAAAGTTATAGCGCCTACAAAATAGGGGACAGAATTATTATTTTTTATTATTTTTTTTTTTACTAGAAATGGCGGCGATCTGCGATTTTTATTGGGACTGCAACGTTATGGTAGACACATCGGACACATTTTTGGCGCCATTCACATTTATACTGCGATCAGTGCTATAAATATGCACTAATTACAGTATAAATGTGACTGGCATTGAAGGGGTTAACACTAGGGGGTGAGGAAGGGGTTAAATATGTTTCCTGTATAGTGTTCTAACTGTAGGTGGGGGGGGGGGGGGGGGTGACCGATCTGTGTCTCTATGTACAAGGGACACAGATCGGTCTCCTCTCCAGAGACAGGACGCTGTCTCTGTGTAAAACGGCAATGAGAGATGATCTCATATGTTTACATATGAGATCATCTCTCATTGGCCGCACAGATCGCATCGCAAACGGCCACTCTGATTGGCCGTTCGCGGCGATCTGTAATTGGCTGTGTCCAAGGGACACGGCCAACACAGATTTTCCCCGCTGCGCGCTCTGGAGCGCGCGCGGGGAACGCCCAAAGGGGCGGACGTCTGTTGACGTCCTGTTGGATTTTGGGATCCGCGCTGTAGCCGTCATTTGACTATAGCGCGGGTCCCAAGTAGTTAAGCGTATCTCTGTTTGAGCATACGCTTAAACATAGGTCGGCGTAGATTCTGAGTTAGGCCGGCTTATCTACTGATAAGCCGGCCTAACTCTTACTGAATCTACCTATTAGTCTACATCTTCCAAGAAGCCTTCCCCTTTGGGCATGGACTGGCCAGGCCGCATTGCGCTCCTCGTGTCTGAAGCTGTCGGCATCCTTAAGTGTTCACTGCTGAGCGCACAGCGCTCCACCTAGCGCACATCAACACAAAGCATCGGGAAGTACGTATATTGGGTTGATGAAAATATTGGAGTGCCACACTGAAAATTTTGAAATCCAAGCGGGAGGTTTTATTCCATACATGTCGCAAACCTAATATCCGCGCTTTCAGCCCCCTTTATCCGGGCTTAAGAGGAGGGTTGTTAACCACTTCCATACCGGGCACTTACGCACCTTCCCGCCCAAGCCAATTTTCAGCTTTCAGCACTGTCGCACTTTGAATGGCAATTGCGCGGTCATGCTACACTGTACCCAAACAAAATTGGCGTCCTTTTTTCCCCACAAATAGAGCTTTCTTTTGGTGGTATGTGATCACCTTTGCGATTTTTTTTTTTGCGCAACAACTAAAAAAAGACTGAAAATGTAGGAAAAAAATTACGTTTTTATTTTTTTCTGTAATTTTTTTTGTAAATAAGTACGTTTTCTCTTTCAATTACGGGCACTGATATGGTGGCACTGATGGGCACCGATGAGATGGCACTGATGGACATCGATGAGGTAGTACTGACGGGCACAGATGAGGTGGCACTGATTGGCGGCGCTGGTATGCGGCACTGATGGGCACTCATAGGCGGCACTGATGGGCACACATAGGCGGCACTGATGGGCACACATAGGCAGCACTGATGGGCACACATAGGCAGCACTGATGGGCACTCATGGGCGGCACTGGGCACTCATAGGTGGCACAGATGGGCACTCATGGGCGGCACAGATGGGCACTGTGGGGTGGCACTTATGGGTGGCACAGATGGGCACTGTGGGGTGGCACTGATGGGTGGCACAGATGGGCACTGTGGGGCGGCACTGATGGACACTGTGGGGCGGCACTGATTTACTTATGTTGCCAGTCAGTGCCCATTTGTGGGCACTGATTGGCATCTTTTTTTTTGGCATCTTTTTTTTTGGCATCTTTTTTTTTTTTATGGCTTTTTTTTTTGTAGACTTTTTTTTGTCCCTTTTTTTATTTTGCCCTTCCCTGGTGGGCTTCCCTGGTGGTCCGTGTGGCGAACCGAGGGGGGGGGCTGCGCTGATAAACAATCAGCGCGAACCCCCCCCTGCCAGGAGAGCCGCCGATCGCCTCTCCTCTACTTGCGTCTGTCAGACGCGAGTGAGGAAGAGCCATCAACGGCTCTTCCTGTTTACATCGTGATCAGCCGTGATTGGACATGGCTGATCACATGGTAAAGAGCCTCCGCTGGAGGCTCTTTACCGAGATCGGTGTTGCAGGGTGTCAGACTGATACACCCGGCAACAACGATCGCCGCGATGCGCGCCCCCGGCTTAGAATCCTGAGGACGTCATATGACGTCCAGTCAGGATTCTACAACCACTTTGCCGACGTCAATCTGTCATTGGCGGGCGGCGAGTGGTTAAGGGACTTGAGATAAAATCTGGATAATTGCACATTAAAAAATCTTGATCCCCTTCAACAGCTGGTGGATGCAGCAAACATCATCAAATAAAAGCTCCTGTGTGGTGGCGCCAATCTTTTCATCCAACCAATATACCACCAGATGAGCACAGATGAGCACACTAAGGTGACCAGATTTTTAAAATGAAATCCGAGTACATATTTTTTCTTTGCTACTAATGGCGCCAATCAGCGACTCTCTGCCCGTCGCCGCCCGCCTCACAGCCTCTCGAGTCTTACTCTCCGGCCCCCCGGCTACTACTGGATGGGGAGCGGAGGAAGATCACTCCGCCAGGGAAGGCAAGGAGATAGGCAGGCGGCTGGCCAGGATTTGAGCCAAGGCAGAAGAACATGCGAGCGGAGCTGAATGGGCATGCACCCGGAGCTGAAGAATTATTCCCTCCGCTCCGACCAGCACATGATCATCAGAAAGGGGCACAGATAATGGGAAAAATACAACCCCCCTAAGCTAGTAGGCACGGCGGAGCGGGGGGGGGGGGTGTAATTCAATTTTTTTTTATTTTAATTCTGCACTAACTGTCTTTGAAATTGCCCCTGCCCCCTATTAAATCCAATCTGGGGACAAAACCAGGGACAGACTTGGTCCGGGGACAGTGTCCTCAATCAGGGGACCGTCCCCGGAAACTGGGGATGTCTGGTCACCCTACAGTAAGGCTTCCAGCTCTGAAGTCAGGGCTCCACAACCTCATATCCCATAATAGTGCAAAGCAGGAAGCTTATTATCCTATAGAGCAGCTATTCTCAGCCAGGGTTCCGCAACCTTCTTCCTGAGGTTGCTAAAGGTTCCTCAAGCAGTGAGCAATGGCAGGAAGTACAGGATCCCACAATGCCCTGGGCACAGAGGAGGAGAGACAGGGCAAACCCAGATACTAGGGGTCTTTGCAAGCAGAGGCGGTCCACACCGGGTGACACCCGCTAGAGGGGTGACACCATTCTTTTTTTTTGCTGACATGCCCAGCCTGCCCTGTGCAATCCCAGCCTGCCCTGTACCACCCAGCCTGCCCTGTACCACCCCAAACAGCCCTATACCACCCCAGCCTGCCCTGTACCCCCCAAACAGCCCTGTACCACCCAGCCTACCCTGTACCACCCCAAACAGCCCTATACCACCCCAGCCTGCCCTGTGCCACCCAGCCTGCCCTGTGCCACCACAGCCTGCCCTGTACCACCCCAAACAGCCCTATACCACCCAGCCTGCCCTGTACCCCCCAAACAGCCCTGTACCACCCCAGCCTGCCCTGTACCACCCCAAACAGCCCTATACCACCCCAGCCTGCCCTGTACCACCCCAGCCTGCCCTGTACCACCCCAAACTTTCCCATGCCACCCTAACTTGCCCTGTGCCACCCTAACTTGCCCTGTACCACCCCAATCTGCCCTATGCCACCATAACTTGCCCTATACCACCCAAACCTGACAATGCCACCCTAACTTGCCCTATACCACCCCAACCTGCCCTGTACCACCCTAACTTGCCCTATACCACCCCAAACTACCCTATATCACCCCAACATGCCCTATACCACCTTAACCTGTCCTATACCAACCCACTACACCAACCTGCCACTATACCACTCTATACTACCCTAACCTGCCACTATACTGCCCTATACTATCATTTACAGGGGCTGGTTTGGGGTACGCCCCGTGCGCTGCCTGCTTGGTGCTGGGCAGCCTACACAGAGGGGGGGTGACACCATGTTTTACCGCACCGGGTGACACCAACCCTAGTGACGCCACTGCCTACTACTAAATGCCTACTACACCACTACTACACAGCGACTATATCACTACTATTACTACACCGCTAATACTCTGCTACTATTACTACATTGTGACTACACCGCTACTACTACACTGCCAATACTCTGCTACTATTACTATACTGTATCTACACCACTACTACTACTCCGCTACTACACAACTACTATGACTACACCGCTACTACACAACTACTATTACTACATTGTGACTACACCACTACTACTACTACACCAGTACTACTACACTGCCAATACTCTGTTACTATTACTATACTGTAACTACACCACCACTACTACACTGCTACTACTCAGCTACTATTACTACACTGTGACTACACCACTACTACTACTACTACACTGCTACTACTACTACATTGCTAATACTCTGCTACTGTGACTACACTGCTACTACACAACTACTATTACTACATTGTGACTACACTGCTACTACTACTACACCGCTACTACTACACTGTCAATACTCTGCTACTGTTACTATACTGTAACTACACCACCACTACTACTACTACACCGCTACTACTACACTGCTACTACTCAGCTACTATTACTACACTGTGACTACACCACTACTACTACACTGCTACTACTACTACATCGCTAATACTCTGCTACTGTGACTACACTGCTACTACACAACTACTGTTACTACACTGTGACTATGGCTACACCGATACTACCACACAGCGACTATACCGCTACTCTGCTAGTATTACTGCGCTGTGACTACACTGCTGCTACTACTACACAGCGACTATATTACTACTACACCGCTAATACTTTACTACTATTACAACACTGTGACTAACCGCTACTACTACTACTACTCCACCGCTACTACTACACTGTGACTATATCGCTACTACTACTACTACTGCTCCACCGGTACTACACAACTAATTCTACTACACTGTCACAACACTGCTTCTACACTGCGACTACGCCGCTACTACTACTCCACAACTATTTCTACTACACTGTCACAACACTGCTCCTATACTGCGACTACACCGCTACTACTACTCCACAACTATTTCTACTACACTGTCACAACACTGCTCCTATACTGCGACTACACCGCTACTACTACTCCACGACTATTTCTACTACACTGTCACAACACTGCTCCTATACTGCGACTACACCGCTACTACTACTCCACAACTATTTCTACTACACTGTCACAACACTGCTCCTATACTGCGACTACACCGCTACTACTACTCCACAACTATTTCTACTACACTGTCACAACACTGCTCCTATACTGCGACTACACCACTACTACTACTCCACAACTATTTCTACTACACTGTCACAACACTGCTCCTATACTGCGACTACACCACTACTACTACTCCACAACTATTTCTACTACACTGTCACAACACTGCTCCTATACTGCGACTACACCGCTACTACTACTCCACAACTATTTCTACTACACTGTCACAACACTGCTCCTATACTGCGACTACACCGCTACTACTACTCCACAACTATTTCTACTACACTGTCACAACACTGCTCCTATACTGCGACTACACCGCTACTACTACTCCACAACTATTTCTACTACACTGTCACAACACTGCTCCTATACTGCGACTACACCGCTACTACTACTCCACAACTATTTCTACTACACTGTCACAACACTGCTCCTATACTGCGACTACACCGCTACTACTACTCCACAACTATTTCTACTACACTGTCACAACACCGCTCCTATACTGCGACTACACCGCTACTACTACTCCACAACTATTTCTACTACACTGTCACAACACCGCTCCTATACTGCGACTACACCGCTACTACTACTCCACAACTATTTCTACTACACTGTCACAACACTGCTCCTATACTGCGACTACACCGCTACTACTACTCCACAACTATTTCTACTACACTGTCACAACACTGCTCCTATACTGCGACTACACCGCTACTACTACTCCACAACTATTTCTACTACACTGTCACAACACTGCTCCTATACTGCGACTACACCGCTACTACTACTCCACAACTATTTCTACTACACTGTCACAACACTGCTCCTATACTGCGACTACACCGCTACTACTACTCCACAACTATTTCTACTACACTGTCACAACACTGCTCCTATACTGCGACTACACCACTACTACTACTCCACAACTATTTCTACTACACTGTCACAACACTGCTCCTATACTGCGACTACACCGCTACTACTACTCCACAACTATTTCTACTACACTGTCACAACACTGCTCCTATACTGCGACTACACCACTACTACTACTCCACAACTATTTCTACTACACTGTCACAACACTGCTCCTATACTGCGACTACACCGCTACTACTACTCCACAACTACTACACTGTCACAACACTGCTCCTATACTGCGACTACACCGCTACTACTACTCCACAACTATTTCTACTACACTGTCACAACACTGCTTCTATACTGCGACTACACCGCTACTACTACTCCACAACTATTTCTACTACACTGTCACAACACTGCTCCTATACTGCGACTACACCGCTACTACTACTCCACAACTATTTCTACTACACTGTCACAACACTGCTCCTATACTGCGACTACACCGTTACTACTACTCCACGACTATTTCTACTACACTGTCACAACACTGCTCCTATACTGCGACTACACCACTACTACTACTCCACAACTATTTCTACTACACTGTCACAACACTGCACCTATACTGCGACTACACCGCTACTACTACTCCGCAACTATTTCTACTACACTGTCACAACACTGCTCCTATACTGCGACTACACCGCTACTACTACTCCACAACTATTTCTACTACACTGTCACAACACTGCTCCTATACTGCGACTACACTGCTACTACTACTCCACAACTATTTCTACTACACTGTCCCAACACTGCTCCTATACTGCGACTACACCGCTACTACTACTCCACAACTATTTCTACTACACTGTCACAACACTGCTCCTATACTGCGACTACACCACTACTACTACTCCACAACTATTTCTACTACACTGTCACAACACTGCTCCTATACTGCGACTACACCGCTACTACTACTCCACAACTATTTCTACTACACTGTCACAACACTGCTCCTATACTGCTACTACACCGCTACTACTACTCCACAACTATTTCTACTACACTGTCACAACACTGCTCCTATACTGCGACTACACCGCTGCTACTACTCCACAACTATTTCTACTACACTGTCACAACACTGCTCCTATACTGCGACTACACCGCTACTACTACTCCACAACTATTTCTACTACACTGTCACAACACTGCTCCTATACTGCGACTACACCGCTACTACTACTCCACAACTATTTCTACTACACTGTCACAACACTGCTCCTATACTGCGACTACACCGCTACTACTACTCCACAACTATTTCTACTACACTGTCACAACACTGCTCCTATACTGCGACTACACCGCTACTACTACTCCACAACTATTTCTACTACACTGTCACAACACTGCTCCTATACTGCGACTACACCGCTACTACTACACCACAACTATTTCTACTACACTGTCACAACACTGCTCCTATACTGCTGCTATTACACCACGACTGCACTGCTACTACTACTACACTGTAACTACACCACTACTACACTCCACCTGGATCCAGTAGAAGTCTTTATGCACAACCCCCTCTATGTTTCCCACAACCAACCACCAGAATCTCACCAATCAAAGCCGCCGCCCCCCCGTGTTGTGGGAGGTCCCGGGGGTCACATGTCTCGGAGGTTTTCCCTCCACTGAATGGAATAATAATTCATAGAGATCTATTTCTTCCCAATCCCAGGAGAGCCCCTCCCCCTCCCCCCCCTCCCCTCCCCCAGATCTGCTCCCTGGGGATTTTCCAGGCAGACCGATGCGGGTTCCATGTGATCGGTGAGGGGGAGGGGCCATAGAGATCAGTACATAACAAGGGTTCTGTTGGGTTCCATGTGATCGGTGTGGGTGTCGGGGGAGGGGCCATAGAGATCAGTACATAACGAGGGTTCTGTTGGGTTCCATGTGATCGGTGTCGGGAGGGGGAGGGGTCATAGAGATCAGTACATAACGAGGGCTCTGTTGGGTTCCATGTGATCGGTGCGGGTGGGGGAGGGGCCATAGAGATCAGTACATAACGAGGGTTCTGTTGGGTTCCATGTGATCGGTGCGGATGGGGGAGGGGCCATAGAGATCAGTACATAACGAGGGTTCTGTTGGGTTCCATGTGATCGGTGTCGGGTGGGGAAGGGGCCATAGAGATCAGTACATAACGAGGGTTCTGTTGGGTTCCATGTGATCGGTGCGGGTGGGGGAGGGGCCATAGAGATCAGTACATAACGAGGGTTCTGTTGGGTTCCATGTGATCGGTGCGGGTGGGGGAGGGGCCATAGAGATCAGTACATAACGAGGGTTCTGTTGGGTTCCATGTGATCGGTGTGGGTGTCGGGGGGGAGGGGCCATAGAGATCAGTACATAACGAGGGTTCTGTTGGGTTCCATGTGATCGGTGCGGGAGTTGGGTGTCGGAGGGGGAGGGGCCATAGAGATCAGTACATAACGAGGGTTCTGTTGGGTTCCATGTGATCGGTGCGGGTGGGGGAGGGGCCATAGAGATCAGTACATAACGAGGGTTCTGTTGGGTTCCATGTGATCGGTGTGGGGGAGGGGCCATAGAGATCAGTACATAACGAGGGTTCTGTTGGGTTCCATGTGATCGGTGTGGGAGTCGGGTGTCGGGAGGGGGAGGGGCCATAGAGATCAGTACATAACGAGGGTTCTGTTGGGTTCCATGTGATCGGTGTGGGTGTCGGGGGGAGGGGCCATAGAGATCAGTAAATAACGAGGGTTCTGTTGGGTTCCATGTGATCGGTGCGGGTGTCGGGGGGGAGGGGCCATAGAGATCAGTACATAATGAGGGTTCTGTTGGGTTCCATGTGATCGGTGTGGGTGTCGGGGGGGAGGGGCCATAGAGATCAGTACATAACGAGGGTTCTGTTGGGTTCCATGTGATCGGTGCGGGTGTCGGGGGGGAGGGGCCATAGATATCAGTACATAACGAGGGTTCTGTTGGGTTCCATGTGATCGGTGCGGGTGGGGGAGGGGCCATAGAGATCAGTACATAACGAGGGTTCTGTTGGGTTCCATGTGATCGGTGCGGGAGTCGGGTGTCGGAGGGGGAGGGGCCATAGAGATCAGTACATAACAAGGGTTCTGTTGGGTTCCATGTGATCGGTGTGGGTGTTGGGGGGAGGGGCCATAGAGATCAGTACATAACGAGGGTTCTGTTGGGTTCCATGCGATCGAGTGGGGGAGGGGCCATAGAGATCAGTACATAACAAGGGTTCTGTTGGGTTCCATGTGATTGGTGTTGGGTGTCAGGGGGAGGGGCCATAGAGATCAGTACATAACGAGGGTTCTGTTGGGTTCCATGTGATCGGTGTCAGGGGGGAGGGGCCATAGAGATCAGTACATAACAAGGGTTCTGTTGGGTTCCATGTGATCGGTGTCGGGTGGGGGAGGGGCCATAGAGATCAGTACATAACGAGGGTTCTGTTGGGTTCCATGTGATCGGTGTGGGTGTCGGGGGGAGGGGCCAGAGAGATCAGTACATAACGAGGGTTCTGTTGGGTTCCATGTGATCGGTGTCGGGTGGGGGAGGGGCCATAGAGATCAGTACATAACGAGGGTTCTGTTGGGTTCCATGTGATCGGTGCGGGTGTCGGGAGGGGGAGGGGCCATAGAGATCAGTACATAACGAGGGTTCTGTTGGGTTCCATGTGATCGGTGTGGGTGTCGGGGGAGGGGCCATAGAGATCAGTACATAACGAGGGTTCTGTTGGGTTCCATGTGATCGGTGAGGGGGAGGGGCCATAGAGATCAGTACATAACGAGGGTTCTGTTGGGTTCCATGTGATCGGTGTCGGGTGGGGGAGGGGCCATAGAGATCAGTACATAACGAGGGTTCTGTTGGGTTCCATGTGATCGGTGTGGGTGTCGGGGGGAGGGGCCATAGAGATCCGTACATAACGAGGGTTCTGTTGGGTTCCATGTGATCGGTGTGGGTGTCGGGAGGGGGAGGGGTCATAGAGATCAGTACATAACGAGGGTTCTGTTGGGTTCCATGTGATCGGTGCGGATGGGGGAGGGGCCATAGAGATCAGTACATAACGAGGGTTCTGTTGGGTTCCATGTGATCGGTGTCGGGTGGGGGAGGGGCCATAGAGATCAGTACATAACGAGGGTTCTGTTGGGTTCCATGTGATCGGTGGGGGTGTCGGGGGGAGGGGCCATAGAGATTAGTACATAACGAGGGTTCTGTTGGGTTCCATGTGATCGGTCGGGGGGAGGGGCCATAGAGATCAGTACATAACGAGGGTTCTGTTGGGTTCCATGTGATCGGTGGGGGAGGGGCCATAGAGATCAGTACATAACGAGGGTTCTGTTGGGTTCCATGTGATCGGTGAGGGGGAGGGGCCATAGAGATCAGTACATAACGAGGGTTCTGTTGGGTTCCATGTGATCGGTGCGGGAGGGGGAGGGGCCATAGAGATCAGTACATAACGAGGGTTCTGTTGGGTTCCATGTGATCGGTGTGGGTGGGGGAGGGGCCATAGGGATCAGTACATAACGAGGGTTCTGTTGGGTTCCATGTGATCGGTGAGGGGGAGGGGCCATAGAGATCAGTACATAACGAGGGTTCTCTTGCCTTCCAGGTCACCATGGAAACGGACGCGGTGATAAATGAAAACCTGCGGCGGCAGTTCAGGGCTCTCCAGGAGCAGCAGCAGAAACGTCTTCAGAGACTGGCGGAGAGGAAGAGGGAGAAGAAGAGCGACGCGGAGCCGAGCCGAGCCGACGCGTTCGGGGTCCAGGACCAGCTAGATCTTCTCCAACTGGACCGGGACTCCTCCAGCGATCTGGGGAAAAGGTGACACCCCCCTAGCCTGTTTAGTATCCCGGGCTCCGCCTCCCCATCCGCAGGCCGGAACCCAACACGGCGGTAGAGGGGAGGGAACACACGTCCAAACTCCTCCCCCTTTTTGTTGCTGACCCAGAAACGTCACTTCTGTGCGTCCCCCTGTCGGTGTCCTCGGAAAATAGACGGGGTACCGAAGTTTGTCGCCATTTCACGGGCGCAAGCTAATTCAACCCCTTTAATACGGGGCACTTTTACCCCCTTCCTGCCCAGGCCAATGTTCAGATCTCAGCGCTGTCACACTTTGAATGACAATTACGCGGTCATGCTACATTGTACACAGATAGAGATTTCTTTTGGTGATATTTGATCACTTCTGCGGTTTTTATTTTTTACTAAAAATAAAATAAAACTTTTTCTTAGTTTCTGTCATTTTTTTTATTTTTTACTAGTAATGGCGGCGATTTTTATTGTGACTGCGACATTACAGCGGACACATCGGACAATTTTGAGGCTATTTTGGGACCATTGTCATTTATACAGCGACCAGTGCTGTAAAAATGCACTGATTACTGTGTAAATGTGACTGGCAGGGAAGGGGTTAACCACTAGGGGGAGAGGAAGGGGTTAAGTGTGTCCTAGGGAGTGATTCTAACTGTTAGGGGGCGTGGCTTACTGTGACATGACACTGATCGCTGCTCCCGATGACAGGGAACAGATGATCAGTGACATGTCACTAGGCAGAACAGGGAGATTCCTTGTTTACAAAGGCATCACCCCGTTTTTCAGCTCTGTGACCCGATCGTGGGACACCGAGGCGCTTCAATGAAAGTCACTGCAATGAATGGGAGGCGCTTCAATGAAAGTCACTGCAATGAATGGGAGGCGCTTCAATGAAAGTCACTGCAATGAATGGGAGGCGCTTCAATGAAAGTCACTGCAATGAATGGGAGACGCTTCAATGAAAGTCACTGCAATGAATGGGAGGCGCTTCAATGAAAGTCACTGCAATGAATGGGAGGCGCTTCAATGAAAGTCACTGCAATGAATGGGAGGCGCTTCAATGAAAGTCACTGCAATGAATGGGAGGCGCTTCAATGAAAGTCACTGCAATGAATGGGAGGCGCTTCAATGAAAGTCACTGCAATGAATGGGAGGCGCTTCAATGAAAGTCACTGCAATGAATGGGAGACGCTTCAATGAAAGTCACTGCAATGAATGGGAGGCGCTTCAATGAAAGTCACTGCAATGAATGGGAGGCGCTTCAATGAAAGTCACTGCAATGAATGGGAGGCGCTTCAATGAAAGTCACTGCAATGAATGGGAGGCGCTTCAATGAAAGTCACTGCAATGAATGGGAGGCGCTTCAATGAAAGTCACTGCAATGAATGGGAGGCGCTTCAATGAAAGTCACTGCAATGAATGGGAGGTGCTTACTGTCAGAAGGATGTTTACAGCAATAAAAGAGATAAAAAAATAAAAAGTTTACTGCAACTGTGTAAAAATTAATAATAAAATGAAAGTGCCCCGCCCCCTCGTTGGTCGCAACGATTTTCCCACACATGTGACATATCGCCGAAAAACATCAGATTATGGGCAGTAATTCTAGCACCAGACCTCCTACATGTTGGGTATCTCTTTAGTCGGTGTAACACCTTTTATATTTTACCCAAAAAAATTGGGTTATGTGGTTTTTGCATTAAAATTCAAGTGTATTTTTTCCCGAAAATTGTGGTTAAAAAAACTGCTGCGCAAATACATAAAAAATTGCAAAACCCATCAATTTATTCTCTAGGGTGTGCGTGTGTGTGTGTATATATATATATATACACAGTGAAACCTCAGATTGCGAGTAACGCGTTTCGCAATACAAGTTATTGTTTTTGTCTTTTTAACCACTTCCCGCCCGGTCAATAACAGATTGACGTCCGGGAAGTGGTTGTGAAATCCTGACTGGACGTCTATTGACGTCCTGCAGGATTTCATGCCCGCGCACGCCCGCGGGGGCGCGCGGCGATCCGTGATGCGGGGTGTCAGTCTGACACCCCGCATCTCCGATCTCGGTAAAGAGCCTCCGGCGGAGGCTCTTTACCACGTGATCAGCCATGTCCAATTACAGCTGATCACGATGTAAACAGGAAGAGCCGTTGATGGCTTTTCCTCACTCGCGTCTGGCGGCTCGCCTGACAGGGGGGGTTCGCACTGATTGTTTATCAGCGCAGCCCCCCCTCGGATCGCCACACTGGACCACCAGGGAAGGGCAAAAAAAAAAAGGGGGGTCAATAAAGGAAAAAAAAAAAGTCAGTAAAAATAAATAAAAAAAGGGCAGTAAAAAAAAAAAGATGCCAATCAGTGCCCACAAATGGGCACTGACTGGCAACATGGATTTATCAGTGCCACCCCACAGTGTCCATCAGTGCCACCCCACAGTGCCCATCCATGCCCAGTGCCCACCTATCAGTGCCCATCTGTGCCACCCATAAGTACCCATCAGTGCCACCTATGAGTGCCCATCTGTGCCGCCTATGAGTGCCCATCTGTGCCGCCTATGAGTGCCCATCAGTGCTGCATACCAGCGCCACCAATCAGTGCCACCTCATCGGTGTCTATCAGTGTCATCTTATCGGTGCCCATCAGTGCCATCTTATCGGTGCCAATCTGTGCCCGTAATTGAAGAAGAAAACGTACTTATTTACAAAAAAATTAACAGAAAAAAATAAAAACGTAATTTTTTTTCCAAATTTTCAGTCTTTTTTTAGTTGCGCAAAAATTTGTGGGGAAAAAAGGACGCCAATTTTGTTTGGGTACAATGTAGCATGACCGCGCAATTGCCATTCAAAGTGCGACAGCGCTGAAAGCTGAAAATTGGCTTGGGCGGGAAGGTGCGTAAGTGCCTGGTATGGAAGTGGTTAATCCTGACTCGGTTTTCGAGTGTTGTCTCGCAAGACAAGCAGGATTCATGCCGCTGCGGTGTGCAGTACCGCTCTTGGCCAGAGGTGCGGGGGCGCCAGAGACACTCAGAAACACTCTGTTCCCGAGTGTCTCCAGAGCGCCCCCGCACCTCTGGCCAAATGCAGTACTGCATACACTAGCAGTGACTGTGGAACAAATTATCCGAGTTTCCATTGACTTCTATGGGGAAACTCGCTTTGATATACAAGTGCTTTGGATTACAAGCTTTCTTCTGGAACAGGTTATGCTCGTAATCCGAGGTACTATTGTATAATGCTTGGGGAGGTTCTAAGTGATTTTATAGCAAAAAAAACACAAATGTAAACAAAAAGTGCCAGAAAAAGGCCTGAGGGGGGTCAAGTGAATAATTTTGGGGTTTATCCACTGCCAATCACTTTTCAGAGGGGGTGGTAGTATAGTTGCAGTTTAGCCCTAATGCTGTGCAAGTCTGCGATTTCACAAATGTTACCCCCAGACAGTGACGACCGGTCCATAAGGGGCGTGGGGGCGCTGCCCCCCCCTAATCTCCGTGCAGGGCGCCACCCCACTAATCTCCATGAGGGGCGCCGCCCCCTTAATCTCCATGTGGGGCGTCAGACGCATAGATTTCAACAAGCTCTTTTTTTTTTTAAGCACATGATTAGATCCTGAGGCTTTAACCACTTAAGGACCACTTCACGCCGATATACGTCGGCAGAATGGCACGGCTGGGCACAAGCACGTACCTGTACGTGGCCCTTTAAGCCCAGCCGCGGGGTCACCCACACCGCCGGCGTGTGCACGCGACCCGGTCCGAAGCTCTGTGACCGCGGCCCCTGATCGTCGCTGGAGTCCCGCGATCGGTCCCCGGAGCTGAAGAACGGGAAGAGCCGTGTGTAAACACAGCTTCCCCGTTCTTCACTGTGGCGCCGTCATCGTTCGTGTGTTCCCTAATATAGGGAATCACAATCAATGACGTCACACACCTACAGCCACACCCCCCTACAGTTAGAAACACATATGAGGTCACACTTAACCCCTTCAGCGCCCCCTTGTGGTTAACTCCCAAACTGCAATTGTAATTTTCACAGTAATCAGTGCATTTTTATAGCACTTTGTGCTGTGAAAATGACAATGGTCGTAAAAAATGTGTCAAAATTGTCCGAAGTGTCCGCCAGAATGTCGCAGTCATGAAAAAAATCGCTGATCGCTGCCATTAGTAGTAAAAAAAAAAAAAATGAATAAAAATGCAATAAAACTATCCCATATTTTGTATACGCTATAAATTTTGCACAAACCAATCGATAAACGCTTATTGCCATTTTTTTACCAAAAATATGTATCTGTATCTGAGTTTCCGAATTTTCGAATTTTTCCAAATATCCGAATTTTTCTAAATTTACCAATTTTTCCCAATTTTCAGAAATCCCGAAAATCCTAAAATGCTGAATTTCGGACGGTGGAAATTCGAAAACCCGAAAATTCAAATTTTCGGAAATTCAGAATTCTAAAATTTTTAGAGATTTGGACATTTGAAAATCCGGAAATTCTAAAATTCGGAGAATGAAAGACCAAAAAACTCAAAAGAACGAAAATCTTAAAATAAGAACAAAAATCTGAAAATAAGGGCCCGGATTCAGAAACAATTTACGACGGCGTATCTCCAGATACGCCGTCGTAAGTCTGAATGTGAGGCGTCGTATCTCGGCGCCTGATTCAAAGAATCAGATACGCCAGAATTTGTCTAAGATACAACTGACATAAGTCTCTTACGCCGTCGTATCTTGGGGTGCATATTTACGCTGGCCGCTAGGGGCGCTTCCGTATATTTCCGCATCGAATATGCAAATGAGGTAGATACGCCGATTCAGAAACGTACTTGCGCCCGTCGGATTTAGCTACACCGTTTACGTAAGGCGTCGGTCCGGCGTAACTTTACCCCTCATAAAGCAGGGGTAAGTCATGTTAAGGTATGGACGGTCGGAAACGTCGGAACAGCGTCGTATTTTACGTCGCTTGCGTAAGTCGTACGTGAATGGGGATGGGCGCAGGTTACGTTCACGTCGACTAAGCATTGAGCCGGCGTAACTTAGGGAAAAAATTTGACGTGATACTGAGCATGCGCCGTTGGTTAGGCGCGTCATTTGCGTGGGGTCGCGATTCATTTCCATACAACACGCCCCCTACCAGCCTACTTTGAATTACGCGGGCTTGCGCCGGCCCATTTACGCTACGCCGCCGTAACTTAAGGCGCAAGTTCTTTGTGAATACGGTACTCGCCTCTCTAAGTTACGGCGGAGTAGCGTATATAAAATGCGCTACGCCAGCAGAAACTTAGGCCATTCTTTCTGAATCCGGGCCATGGAACGTAACAAATTAATAATAATAATAAATAACTATAATAAAAATTAAAATGTATTATTATTATTTATTATTATTTCGTTTTGTTCCATTTGTTTAGATGCGGCTTTCTTTATTTCGGATAATTCATAACTTCAGATAAATTCATATCACGTTACGTTCACCAACAGCGCCAAATTTGAAAGGAAATTCCAATACCTATAGTTTAATAGTTAGTTATTATTTAGGATTTTTGGAATTTTGATTTTCATTCTTTCTAATTTCCTAATTTTTCCTTTCTTATTTTCAGATTTTCAAAATTTTTTTTTTTAATTTTTAATTTTCCGAATCTTTGAATTCCGAATTTTCAAATTTGTGAATTTACGAATTCCGATTTTTTTTTTTAATCTTTAAATTGACAAGTTTTCGAATTTCCGAAGGAAACAAAAAACGAATGAAACGAAAACGAACAAAATTTGTCGGCAGTGCACAGGTCTACACACATCTCAGGAGGGATTTTGCTCCACTCTTCTTTACAGATCTTCTCTAAATCCTTAAAGGGGTTGTAAAGGAAAACATAATAAGCATCCTTTACCTGCAGACATTCCTCTTTTCACTTCCTCATTGTTCGTTTTTGCTCAGAAGTTGCTCTATTTTTTCTCTGTTCTGTTCACTTCCTGCTTGTCCGATTGTTACTCACCACCGTGACGGGAGGCTTTACTGCGGTGGTCAGTAACGTGCTCACCCCCTCCTGGGAACTACATCTGTGCGGCAGGATGCTCTCTACGTGTTAGAGACTTCAAGGAGGTGTGAATTACTGGGCGTGCCGCAATGCATACTGGGAAATGTAGTTCTTGCATGAGCGAGCGCCGCAAACCAGGAAGTGAATGAGAGAACAGAAACTAGAACGCCGGAGGTGATATAGATGAAGGAATTTAATAGATATTTACTCGTTTTTTTTAACAGAATCATTACACTATTCTGTCTGTCTACCTTGCAGACATTGGCCCAGATTCAGGTAGCTTTGCCCCTTTTTTACGGAGGCGCAGCGCACTGTAGCTTCGTAAATTGCGTGGGCGCTCCGGCAAAATGCCCGGCTTAAGCGCGCGCAATTTAAATGATCCCGGAGGGGGCGTGGATCATTTAAATTAGGCGCGTTCCCGCGCCGAGCGTAGTGCGCATGCTCCGTCGGGAAACTTTCCCGACGTGCATTGCGGTAAATGACGTCGCAAGGACATCATTTGCTTCAAAGTGAACATGAATGGCGTCCAGCGCCATTCACGATTCACTTACGCAAACGACGTAAAATTTAAACTTCGCGACGCGGGAACGACGGGTATACGTAGCATTGGCTGCCCCTGCTATTAGCATGGGCAGCCATACGCGAAACCCGACGAACGGAAACGACGTAAACTGCGTACGCAAGGCTCGTGTAGGGTAGTGAATCGGCGTTAGTATGCAATTTGCATACTATACGCTGACCACTACGGGAACGCCACCTAGCGGCCTGCGTAAGAATGCAGCCTAAGATATGAGGGCATAAGAGCCTTATGCCACGCATATTTTAGGCTGCAGTCGGCGTATCGAGGTTCCTAAATCAGGAGAAGTCGATACGCCGGAGCAAGTAAGCAATTGCGCTGCGTAACTATGGTTACGCAGACGCAATTGCTACCTGAATCTACCCCATTCATTTTAGGCAAAAAAAAAAATTCCTTTACAACTCCTTTAAGGCTTCCTGGCTGTCAACTTGAAGTCTCAGCTCCCTCCATACATTTTCTACAGGATTAAGGTCTGGAGACTGGCTAGGCCACTCCATGACCTTAATGTGCTTCTTCTTGAGCCACTCCTTTGTTGCCTTGGCGGTATGTTTTGGGTCATTGTCATGCTGGAAGACCCGTCCATGACTCATCTTCAGTGTTCTGGCTGAGGGAAGAAGGTTCTAATCCAAGATTTTACAATACATGGCCCCGTCCATTGGCCCCTCAATGCGGCAAAGTTGGCCTGTACCTTTATCAGAGAAACAGCCCCAAAGCATCATGGGCCAGATTCACAGAGCAGATACGATGGCGTTTCTCCTGATACGCCGTCGTATCTGTTGTTCTATCTATGCGCCTGATTCATAGAATCAGTTACGCATAGATATCCCTAAGATCCGACAGGTGTAATTGTTTTACACTGTCGGATCTTAGGATGCAATACCGCGGCCACCGCTGGGGGGAGTTTGCGTCATAAACCAGCGCCGGGTATGCAAATTAGGAGTTACGGCGATTCCCGACGGTTTTTCGCGTTCGCTACGTCACCGCTAGTCTAGTTTCCCGTCGCAAAGTTAGTCGGTTTTTTTAGTGCCTTAACTTTACACAGCAATCGTATTGCTGTCTAAAGTATGGCCGTCGTTCCCGCGTCGAAATTTAAAAAATAACGTCGTTTGCGTAAGCCGTCCGGGAATACGGAATTACGCTACGCGCGTCGCCGTTCGAAAAAATGACGTCACGGCGCGCAAAGCACAGCGGGAGTTCGGAAACGGAGCATGCGCGGTAGGTCTGGCGCGGGAGCGCTCCTAATTTATATGGCACACGCCCATTTAAATTGGCCCGCCTTGCGCCGGAGGCCGCCGGCATAGGTTTTCATCGCAAGTGCTTGGTGAATCAGGCACTTGCAAAGAAAAATTGCGGCGGTGTAACGTATCTACGATACGTTACGCCGCCGCGTCCCTATGTGAATCTGGCCCAATGTTTCCACCTCTGTGCTTCACAGTAGGGATGCTGTTCTTAGCATCATAGTCGCCATTTGTCTTCCTCCAAACACACCGAGTCGAGTTGATGCCAAAGAGCTGAATTTTGGTCTCATCTGACCACAGAACTTTCTCCTAATCCTTCTCTGAATCATTTAGAAGTTCATTGGCAACCTTCAGTCGGGCTGTACATGTGTCTTCTTGATAAGGACCTTGCAGGCGCCGCAGGCTTTCAATCCATGGCGGTGTGTTGTGGTGACTGTGGTCCCAACAGCCTTGAGATCCTTCACAAGCTCCTCCCGTCTAGTTCTGGGCGGATCCCTCACTTTTCTCATGACCATCCTCACCCCATGAGGAGAAATCTTACATAGAGCCCCAGACCAAGGACGATTGATGGTTATTTTTAGACATGTGAACTGCTGAAAAATGTGTTTGTTTTCATTTTCGTTTAATTATTATTATTTTTTTTTTTTTACGGGTCATTTGGTTACGATCAAAATTCATTATTTAGAATAAATTCGTAACTTCATTACACTCCATTAGTTTAGATGCGGGTTCGGAAAAATACGAAATTCAAAAGAACGAAAATTCGAAAATCTGAAATAACAAACTAACTATTTAAATTATAGGCATTGGAATTTCCTTTCAAATTTGGCTGTTAGTGAACGTAACAAATACGAATTCATCCGAAGTTACGCATTTTGCAGAAATAACGAATTGAACGCAACATATACGAATGTATCCAAAATAACAAATACTGCATCTAAACGAATACGAATTTATCCAAAATAACAAATTCGAAAGAACGAAAATGTGAAAATCTGAAATAACAAACTAATAAATTATAGGTATTGGAATTTCCTTTTAAATTTGGCTGTTAGTGAAGGTAATGAATACGAATTTATCCGAAGTTACGAATTATCCGAAATAACGAATACCGCATCTAAAGGGATGGAACGTAACGAATACGAATTTATCCGAAATTACGAATTACCGTATTTATCGGCGTATACCGCGCACTTTTTTGCCCTGAAAATCAGGGCAAAATCGTGGGTGCGCAGTATACGCCGATACCCGCTTTCCCGCGCTGAGTTTTGAATACTGCGCCAACATATACCGAGTGCAGTACACTCGGGTATAGTCGGGCAGTCTCGCTCCTTCCGCGCTCACGTCCTGGGCATACAGGACGTCAGCGTGGGTAGCCGAGCATTGCCGATAATACACGAGTGTACTGCGCTCGGTATATGTCGGCGGAGTATTCAAAACTCGGCGCGGGAAACGAGCGGGGAGGACGCGAGGATGCCGCAGAAGGACGCCGGACCCGCCGAAGAGGACACCGGACCCGCCGAAGAGGACACCGGACCCGCCGCAGAAGGACACCCGAAGCCGCAGAAGGACACCCGAAGTCGCAGAAGGACACCGGACCCGCCGAAGAGGACACCCGAAGCCGGACCTGACGAGGCCGCCGATGGACGCCGCGCAAGACACCAAAACTGTAAGTACAAAAAAAACTTTTTTCCACAGGATTCGGGGCAACTTTAGGGGTGCGCGGTATACGCGGGAGCGCGTTATACCGCGATAAATACGGTATTTGAAATAACGAATACCGCATCTAAACGAATGGAAAGCAACAAATACGAATGTATCCAAAATAACAAATACTGCATCTAAACGAAGGGAACGAATACAAATTTATCCAAAAAAACTAATTCGAAAGAACGAAAATTTGAAAATCTGAAATAACAAACTAACTAATAAATTATAGGTATTGGAATTTCCTTTTAAATTTGGCTGTTAGTGAAGGTAATGAATACGAATTTATCCGAAGTTACGAATTATCCGAAATAACGAATACCGCATCTAAACTAATGGAACGCAACAAATACAAATTTATCCAAAATAACGAATACAGCATCTAAACCAATATGAACGTAACGGATACGAATTTATCCGAAGTTACAAATTATCCAAATTAACAAATGCCGCATCTAACTGAATGGAACGTAAAGAATACAAATTTATCTGAAGTTATGAATTATCCAAAATAACAAATGCCGCATCTAAACCAATATGAACGTAACAAATACGAATTTATCCAAAGTTACAAATTATCCAAATTAACGAATACCGCATCTAAACGAATGCGAATGTAACAAATACAAATTCAGATCATCGAATTTCCGAAAATTTTGAATTTTCCGAATTCTGAAATTCGAAAATACAAATTTTTAAATTTTCTAATTTTGAATTTTTTTCATTTCCGTTTTTTTCCTCAGAATTTGGGAATTTTTGAATTTTCGAAATTCCGAAATTCAAAAAATTCTGAAATTCGAAATTTCGGAAATAACGAATTTTGTCAAAATTCGTTAAAAAACAAATTCGGAACTAAACTAATTGCACGTGTCTACTTATTTTACTCACTGAACTGCAACTCAATTTATAACATTTTTATTGTGTGTTTTTTCTGGATTTTTGGTTGATATTCTGTCTCTTTCATATAAAATACACCAATGATAGTAATGATAGACCCTTCGGGCAGATCCACAGAGATCTGCACCGGGGCAGCGTATGGGAGATACGCTACGCCGCTGTAACTAACTTTTTTAAACTTTGAATCCTCAAAGAATTTGCGCCGTAAGTTACGGCGGCGTAGTCTATCTCTTGTGGCGTAAGGGCGCCTAATTCAAATCGGCGAGTAGGGGGCGGGTTTCATTTAAATGAAGCGCATCCCCGCGCCGAATGAACTGCGCATGCTCCGTTTCTAAATTTCCCGCCGTGCATTGCACTAAATGACGTTGCAAGGATGTCATATTTTTTAACATAGACGTGAATTACGTCCATCCCGATTCACGGACGACTTACGCAAAAAAAAAAAAATTCAAAATAAACGCGGGAACGACGGCCATACTTAACATGGAAAGTCTAATTTTTGCGATTTGGCACTGCGTTGCTTTAACTGACAATTGCGTGGTCGTTGCGACGTGACTCCCAAACAAAGATGGCATCCTTTTTTCCCCACAAATAGAGCTTTCTTTTGGTGGTATTTGGTCACCTCTGCGGTTTTTATTTTTTGCGCTATAAACAAAAATAGAGCGACAATTTTGAAAAAAATTCAATCTTTTTTACTTTTTGCTATAATAAATATCCCCCAAAAATAGATAAAAAAAAACATTTTTTCCTCAGTTTAGGCCGATACGTATTCTACCTATTTTTCGTAAAAAAAAATCCCAATAAGCGTTTATTGATTGGTTTGCGCAAAAATTATAGCGTTTACAAAATAGGGGATAGTTTTATGGCATTTTTATTAATATATTTTATTTTTACTAGTAATGGCGGCGTTCATCGATTTTTATCGGTACTGCGACATTATGGCGGACACTTTTGACACATTTTTGGGACCATTGGCATTTTTATAGAGATCAGTGCTATAAAAAAAAATGCATTGATTACTAAGCCCCTAATGGCTGGAATGCGAAATGACGTATAGCTACGTGATTTCGCGCAGCCGAGCCGACCTGCCGCCGTATAACTGCGGCGGCTGGTCGGCTAGTGGTTAAGCCTCGTACACACAATCGGATTTCTGATGGACTCAAATCCGATGGATTTTTTTTGCCGGAAATCTGATGAAGCTGACTTTCATCAGTCTTGCCTACACACCATCGGACTAAATTCCGACCGTGCCAAAACGCGGTGACGTACAACACTACGACGAGCCTGAAAAAATGAAGTCCAATGCTTCCGTGCATGCGTCCACTTGATTCTGAGCATGCGTGATTTTTTTCTTCGATGGAGTTCCACACGGACGATCGGAATTTCCTATCGTTTTTTTATTCATAGGAAAAATTTAAAACATGTTTTATTTTTTTACACCGATGGAAAAAAGACCGATGGGGCCCATACACACGATCGGCTTGTCCGATGAAAACAGTCCATCGGTCTTTTTTCATCGGACAAACCGATCGTGTGTACAGGGCTTTAGTCATGAGAGGGTTAATAAAGTATAGTGAATTCACTTGTAGTGTACAGCGGCTGCATATATTGGCCCAGATTCACGTAGGAGATACAACGGCGTATCTCTGAGTGTGAGGCCTCCTATCTTGACGCCTGATTCAAAGAATCAGATACGCCAGAATTTGTCTAAGATACGACCAGCGTAAGTCTCCTACGCCGTCGTATCTTAACTGCATATTTACGCTGGCCGCTAGGGGCGTGTACGCTGACTTACGCCTAGAATATGTAAATCAGCTAGATACGCCAATTCACAAATGTACGCCCGGCCGTCGCAGTACACATACGCCGTTTACGTTAGGCTTTTTCCGGTGTAAAATTACCCCTGCTATATGAGGCGCCGCCAATGTTAAGTATGAATGTCGGGCCAGCGTCGAATTTTCCGTTGAATACGTCGTTTGCGTAAGTCGTTCGCGAATAGGGCTGTGCGTCATTTACGTTCACGTCGAAAACATTGGCTTTTTGCGGGTTAATTTGGAGCATGCGCACTGGGATACTTTCACGGACGGCGCATGCGCCGTTCGTAAAAAGCGTAATTTATGTGGGGTCACAATAAATTAACATAAAACACGCCCACATGTTCCACATTTGAATTCGGCAATTTACGCTACGCCGCCGCAACTTTGCTTTGTGAATACTGCACTTGTCTGTCAAAGTTGCGGAGGCGTAGCGTAAATAGGATACGTTACGCCCGCTCACAAATACGCGCTCCCTACCTGAATCTGGGCCTTACACTTCATTAGGGTGGCGCTGATTGTTTCACATATTTGTATATTACCGCATGTATGCTGCCATGTTGGCACCAGGAAAATGGAAAACTGTATCAAATACTTACCATCATTTTCCTTTCCTGGTGCCAATCCACGGCGGCATACTACCACTGTATGCCGCTATTTTGTTGCCAATCCCATAATCCTCCCTAAATGTAATATAGCGCAAAAATCATCTTGATGTACCATAAATCACCCCCCCCCCTCCCCCACTGTGGTGTGTCTTCCCTCAGGAACAGCCGGGATAGCAGGAGATGTTGCAGCAACAAAAATTGTGGAATTGTCCAAAAAGAATCGGGAGCTGAGCGCCGAGGTGGAGAGTGAAAAGACCAAAGCGAAACAGCTGAAGAACAAAGTGAAAGAGCTGGAGAGAGAGGTAAGAACACTGATCCCTGCTCAGGGCCTTCTGGTGCTGCTGGAAGATAGCAGAACGCCAATATGCTGCCCCAATAGGGGCATAGAATATGAGATGCATAGCCTCAGTTAATATTAGCATTGTTATATAGATTAGAGTCTATATAGTGTGGTTTGCCTACTATTTTCTCATAGCTAAATCTATGTGTTATCCTATGCTGCCATCTAGTGGCCTTTGTTGCAATGCACATGTTTATGTGATTCTTTGAGTTACCACATATTTTCAATGTATGTATGCCCCTCCCTGCTTCCTGTGTGGAGTACTTCCTGTGTCATCTCTTCAGCCAGCAAGCCACATGTAGAAGGACACTCATGTACTCTGCCCAAGGTAGGAAAGGCATCATCTTTTGAACGCACAATACTATCACCATTCATCTGCTGTTCCTGTTATCTGCTGTAACCTCTGAAGTTAAGGAATAAACACCTCTTTTGAATGAATCGGTATTGACGAGTTCAGCTGTCTGACAAGGATTGTCCGCAGTGAGTATATCTGCTTATACAGGCCAGGCATAGAGGTCTCAGCAAGGGATATATCGCTATCACAACAATCGGAGTCAGAACAGTCAAAAGATGCATAGAATTCTTACAGCATGCTGGGTATATGTGTGTGCCTAATCTGCAATCAAGCTCAGTGCCAGCCGCCATCTTGTGTAAGCACATGGTCGCACAAGCTTACTGCTCTTCATGTGAATGTTGAAAGCTGTTTCTCTAATTGAACTGTGTTACCCCACCTGTCAAGCTGCTGTTCGTCTTCTTAAAGAGACAGTACCATTTTTTACAAAACCGTGAGAAATGTCTAGACAAGGCTCTGAACACTCTTTTACGGCTGAACCAACGCAGATTCATCATGCCTCTGAACCCGCAGACGTACAGGGAGCAGACTCTGCAGATATTGCTGAACAGAGTGTAAGACCCAAGCGTACAATAAAACCAATACAGAAACTCAGAGAAAACTATGAATACACTAGAGATAAGTTCTCCAGCAAGCTATCGGACTTCTGGGACAGAACTTCACACTGCATGTCAGTTTTGCCACACTTTAATGATCAACCGGCTGAACTAGGAGATTCTATAGTTCGCCTATCTGCTGCGTATGAACATTACCAACGGCTGTCTGCAAAATACACTGCTTTCTTGCAAGACTGTAATATAGAGGACTCTTCAGCAGAACTGACCAAGACTGATGCATTGAACCAACAAAGGGATCTCTTAGTGAAAAATGCTCAGTGTAAGGCAGAACTCCGCATTGCTCAACTGCAAGAGACCAGATCTCACAGATCAACATCAACCAAGCACACTGCACGTTCTTCTAGATCCTCTCGCTCCAGAAGTTCAACATTAAGCGACAAGCTAATAGAGGCCCGCGCTGATGCTGAATCCAAAAAAGCGCAAAGCTCCCTTGCTAAGAAAGAAGCAGAGATGAAGGCCCAAAGCAAAGCTCTTGAAGCAGAGATGGAAGCCCAAAGCAAAGCTCTTGAAGCAGAGATGGAAGCCCAAAGCAAAGCTCGCCAAGCAGAGATGGAAGCCCAGAGCAAAACTCGCCAAGCAGAAATGGAATCCCAAATAAAGATTCTGCAAATAGAGAAAGAGGAAGCAGGTGCGCTAGCAAGGCTGAAAGTCCTTGAACAAGCAATGGGTCAAAGTACCAATTCAGTCTTATCCCAGCAGAACTGGAAGATCCAATTGATCGCACCAGTGATTATGTGCTAAAGCATAATGTTTACAAAGATACAGAGTCATCTCCTGTACCTCCTACTAACAACACTGTTCTGACTCTCAACTCAGGGACCTCCCAGCTCCAAATGCCTGAGTCTCCTCAAGTCCACAACGCAAGAGCATCTACGCAGCAAACCACATCAACTCCTGCCATCAACAAGGTGACTTCCAGCGACAAGCCGCAGCTCCAGCCACAGCCAGCAGAAGCCTTAAAGACTACACCAAAGTTAAGCGCTCATGCAACATCATTTCATCCTGGTAAACCTCACCTTTCTTCACCAGAGAACTTTCACACCCAAGGGGTTCCACAGATTACTTTGGCACCAAAGAGTGAGAGATCAGACTTGAATGACTTAGCCAGCTATATGGCACGCCGTGAGCTCATTATCACCAGCCTCTCAAGGTTTGATGACTGTCCAGAGAGCTACAGGGCCTGGAGATCAACCTTCAAGGCTGCTATTGCTAATTTCAACCTTAATAGCAAGGACGAACTTGATTTGCTCATAAGGTGGCTGGGGCCAGAATCTGCAAATCGTGTTAAAAGACTGAGGACAGTACATGTTGACCACCCAGATGCAGGTCTTGTTGCCACATGGGCAAGACTTGAGCAAGCCTATGGTAGCTCAGAAGCCATAGAAAGCGCTCTATTCAAGAGACTGCAAAACTTCCCAAAAATAGGGAACAAAGACTATCGCAAGCTCCAAGATCTAAGTGACCTCCTCATGGAGTTAGAGTTGGCAAAGACAGACCCACGTCTACCTGGTCTAAGCTTCCTGGACACTGCTCATGGTGTCAATCCAGTGGTGTCTAAACTGCCATACGGCCTGCAGGAGAGATGGGCGCAGCAGGGCTCAAGGTACAAAAGAGACTATAACGTATCCTTTCCTCCATTCTCATATTTTTGCAGGTTCATCAGTGAACAAGCCTGGATGAGAAATGATCCCAGCTTCAGCGAACCCAACTTGCCTGCTTCATCACCATCTCCAAGGTATGACAACACAGCAGCTAAACACAGAGACTTTCATGGAGCAATATCTGTTAAAAGGACAGACATCTCACCACCCGTATCCTCTCGTGCATACCAGAGTGATTCGGGTGATAAAGATCCTAATCGTCAGTGCCCTATTCACAAGAAGCCTCACCCTCTTAAGAAATGCCGAGAGCTGAGAGCAAAGACTTTACAAGAGCGCAGGGAGATTCTCCAGAAACTTGGAGTATGTTACAGGTGCTGTGCTTCTTATAGTCATTTTGCCAAGGACTGTAAAGTTGTCATCAAGTGCACAGAATGCAGCAGCGAAAGACATGTGACAGCTATGCATCCTACTCCACTTACAGACAGCCCACAGCAGCTACCTACCTCCACCCCTCTCTCAAATCATGGCGGGGAGCAACGAAGCCACGCTCTAGCCCAGGAGAATGTTTCTTCTTCATGCACAGAAGTCTGTGGAGAAGGTTTAGATCACAAGTGCTGTGCCAAGATATGCCTTGTTAAGGTATACCCAGAGGGTCAACCTGAAAAAGCTGCCAGGATGTATGCCATAATAGATGAACAGAGCAACAGATCCCTGGTCAAGCCTAAATTCTTTGAGATCTTTGGCATTGAGGGTCATGCCACACCGTATACTCTCAGAACCTGTTCTGGTCGCGTAGAGACTTTCGGCAGAAGGGTCGATGGGTTCATGGTGTCTCATATCGAAGGGAAAGAGGGCATACTCCTACCAACATTAGTCGAGTGTGACCAGATACCAGACGAAAGAGAAGAGATTCCTACTCCAGAGGTTGCATATCACCATCCTCACTTAAGGCACCTTGCTGATGAGATTCCCGCAATGGACATGAATGCTGAAATCTTAGTCTTGCTAGGAAGAGACATTCTTAGAGTACATAAGGTACGTGAGCAGTGTGATGGACCTGAGGATGCCCCTTATGCACAAAGACTTGATCTAGGCTGGGTAATAGTGGGCGATGTATGCTTGGATAGAATGTGTACATCATCTGAGATCCACTCCTTCAAAACTTACATGTTAGGAAATGGACGCGCATCCCACTTCAAAGAGTGCCCTCACCATTATGAAATAAAGGAGAAGCCTCTTGACATCATCCAAGTACCTGATGCCACTCCTATCCTGTGTGATGACAACCTAGGTACCACAGTGTTTTGTACCACAAGTGACGACAACAAAATAGCCTTGTCAGTTGAAGACAGAGAGTTCATCAAAATAATGGACAAAGAATTCTTCAAGGATGAGTCTAACAGCTGGGTTGCACCATTGCCTCTTCGTGCTGCAAAGGTCAAACTGCCAAACAATTGGGAACAGGCTTTATCCAGATTCAACTCACTTCAACGAACATTAAAGAACAGGCCTGAAATGAAGGACCATTTCATTACCTTTATGAAGAGGATCTTTGACAATGAGCATGCTGAGGCAGCTCCACCTCTTCAAATACACGATGAGTGCTGGTACCTACCCTTCTTCGGAGTGTACCATCCACGTAAGCCAAAACAAATTAGGGTAGTGTTCGACTCCAGTGCCAAACATCAGGGCATATCCCAGAACGATATTCTTCTCACTGGTCCTAACCTTACCAACAACCTTGTAGGTGTACTCATGAGGTTCAGAAGAGAGCCAGTTGCCATAACTGCGGACATTGAACAAATGTTTCATTGCTTTATTGTACGAGAAGACCATAGGAACTTCCTAAGGTTTCTGTGGCACCGTGACAACAACATGGAAATAGCCCCTCACCTGCCGTCGCAACATACGGTTTACGAAGGACTGCTCTTGACGGAGAACAGGAGTATGGTGCAGATGCTCGACATTTCGTCGAGAGAGATTTCTATGTGGACGATGGACTTAAATCTTTACCTACAGCGGAAGAAGCCATAGACCTGCTCCAAAGGACACAAGTTATGCTTTCTGAGGCTAACCTCAGACTACACAAGATTGCCTCAAACAGTGTTGCTGTTATGAAAGCCTTTCAACCTGGCGGTCATGCCACAGGGTTTAAAGACTTAAATCTGGGGATGGACATGCCACCTGTGCAGAGAAGTCTGGGCCTACGGTGGGACTTATTAAAGGACAGCTTCGGCTTTCAAGTCAGCTCTGCAGACAAACCATTTACCAGGCGTGGAGTTCTGTCAGTGGTGAACAGCCTATACGATCCAATGGGATTTGTGGCTCCCATCACCATACAAGGTAAATCCATACTTAGTCTCTGAGAGCTGTCTATCAAAGATTGGGATGCCCCACTACCAATAGACAAACTTTCAAGGTGGGAGTCCTGGAAACAGTCGTTACATGCCTTAGATGGAATCCTTATACCACGCTGCTACACTCCGACTTCCCTTGCCACCAGTCGGAGGAAAGAGCTGCACATCTTCTCAGATGCATCTACTGAGGCCATAGCGGCTGTTGCCTACCTCAAGGTAAGGGATTCAGCTAATCTAACCCATGTAGGGTTTCTGTTTGGGAAGGCTAAGTTAGCACCCAAGCCTGAACACACAATTCCTAGGCTTGAACTTTGTGGGACTGTGCTAGCTGTAGAGATTGCAGATTTCATACTGCGTGAGCTAGACATTCAGATAGATGACATCAAATTCTACACAGACAGCAAGGTTGTTCTGGGCTACATATACAACCAGACTAAACGTTTCTATGTCTATGTCAGCAACCGTGTAGAAAGAATAAGAAAATCATCTAAACCTGAACAATGGCATTATGTTCCATCTGAAATTAATCCTGCAGATCATGGCACCAGGCCAGTGTCTGCGAGTGCCTTCGTAAATTCTTCTTGGTTAACAGGTCCTGAATTCTTGTTGGCTGATCCAGAAGAAACCACGGCTGACGTCTTCAGTCTTCTAGAACCCGACAAAGATCCAGAGGTTCGTCCTGAAGTTAAAACCCTTGTCACCAGAACTGAACAAAGATGTGCCTTGGGCTGTCAACGCTTTGAACGTTTCTCCAAGTGGACAAGGCTGGTACGCACCACCGCAAGGTTAGTTCATATTGCACACTGCTTTCACACGAAGCTCACAGATGCTCACTGTCAAGGTTGGCACATGTGCCAAAAGCTTCTTTCTGCAAAAGACATTGCTGAAGCTGAACTGATCATAATACGCAGTGGCTCAGAAATCAGACGTATCCGTGACAAGGGGGACATTCCAAAAAACAGTCCAATTGCTAACCTGAACCCATTCATTGACAATGATGGCACGTTAAGGGTTGGCGGACGCCTAAACAAGGCTAAGTTCAGTGAGCAAGAACAGAATCCTCTCATTATACCTGCTCGCCATCACATCACCACTTTGCTCATACGGCACTACCATGAAAGGGTGAAACACCAAGGTAGACACTTCACAGAGGGAGCCATAAGAGTCGCAGGCCTTTGGATTATAGGGACTGTAAAGACTTTCATCAGACCTATCACGGAACTCATTTTGCTCTTGCCGTTTGGAGACTGAACTTACTTGGGTATGCTGTTGGATTCTACCTGCAACTTCGAGAAGGAAGTATCTGGAACTTTAGTTGTCACAACTTGAAGCCTTATATTATAGATGTTGTTGCATTATATGCATGTTCTCCATTATGTCTTTCAGGTTTTCAAGACATCAAGCAAATTGCGCTGTTGTTTATTTGCATAACTACCGTTGTATTATGTAAATAGTGGCATTATCATGCCAGACGGGGAGTGTGCTGCCCCAATAGGGGCATAGAATATGAGATGCATAGCCTCAGTTAATATTAGCATTGTTATATAGATTAGAGTCTATATAGTGTGGTTTGCCTACTATTTTCTCATAGCTAAATCTATGTGTTATCCTATGCTGCCATCTAGTGGCCTTTGTTGCAATGCACATGTTTATGTGATTCTTTGAGTTACCACATATTTTCACTGTATGTATGCCCCTCCCTGCTTCCTGTGTGGAGTACTTCCTGTGTCATCTCCTTAGCCAGCAAGCCACATGTAGAAGGACACTCATGTACTCTGCTCAGTAGGTAGGAAAGGCATCATCTTTTGACCGCACAATACTATCACCATTCATCTGCTGTTCCTGTTATCTGCTGTAACCTCTGAAGTTAAGGAATAAACACCTCTTTTGAATGAATCGGTATTGACGAGTTCAGCTGTCTGACAAGGATTGTCCGCAGTGAGTATATCTGCTTATACAGGCCAGGCATAGAGGTCTCAGCAAGGGATATATCGCTATCACAACAATCGGAGTCAGAACAGCCAATATGATGGGAAAAAACACAATTTATTCCATTCATGTATTTATTAGCTAATCGTTTAACTCCTTCCCACCCGTGTCATAGCCGTAAAATGGCGGGCTTACTTCGTCAGGAGGGGGGCGTCCTCCCTTGCTCGTGCTGCCTGTGCGCCCCCGGCATGCACTGTGATCGCCGAGTCCTTCAGGCTCGGCTGATCACAGATCGGGATAAAGGGCCAATCACAGCGGCCCTTTGCCACGTGATCAGCTGTTAGCCAATGGGGAGAAGAGAAGAAATGCGTTAACCAGCTTCTGTTACAAGGACATCAGTCCCCACATTGGCGATCAGTGCCCACCTGTACTCCTAATCCATGCCCACCAGTGCCACCTATCAGTGCCCATCAGTACTGCTAATCAGTGCCCATCAGTGTTGCTAATTAGTGCCTCATCATCAATGTCACTTATCAGTGCTGCCTATCAATGCTGCCTATCAGTGCCCATTAGTGCTGCCTATCAGTGTCCATTAGTGCTGCCTATCAGTGTCCATTAGTGCTGCCTATTAGTGCTGCCCATTATTGCTGCCTATCAGTGCCGCCTCATCAGTGCCTATCAGTAAAGGAGAAAAATTACCATTTAAAAAAAAATAAAACTTTTCTGTATTTGTTTAGCAAAAAATAAAAAGTCCAGTGGTGAAAAAATAGCACCAAAAAAAGTTATATTTGTATGAAAAAAAATGATAAAAATGTCATGCATGGCCGCACAATTGTCATTCAAAAGCTGAAAATTTGGCCTGGGCAGGAAGGGGGTAAAAGTGCCCGGTAGGCAAGTGGGTAAAGGAATATTTAGTTTTTGTATTGTACTTTATTTATTATGTTTTCTTTTAAAGTTATGTTACCATAAATGATTGCTTATGACTATTTATCTAACATTTACTACATGCACACAGCAGGTGGCGCTCTAGCGTTTGCTGACTGCAGTTTGTTTTTATAACTATTACCACCATTGCAGTAAAGAGACTTCATTTGATTTTCTGCTGTTCATCTCTATTCAGCAGACGGAGCTCAATGACATGCTGGAAAACTTTTTCTGATCAGCAGCCGCAGCCTCTGATCAGTGTATTGTGGCAGCGCCGGGTCCCGCTGTCAGAATACAATGGCCTGGCGGGGAAAGTTTCCTGTGGATGTATCGTTTTTTTTCTATCAGCGCCCTGCCGCTGGCTGAAAAAATAAAAAACAAGAAAAAAAATCAATGATCAGTTGACCCCTTTCTGACCTGCCCCTGGTTTCCGTTAATAGGGTCTGTACACCCGGGGGGCAGGAAGGATCGGCAATCATGTGACCACTGTGATTGGCTGTCAGTGTTCCCATGACTAGGGGACAGCTAGGAGGTTAGTCATGTATAATCCCGTGGTCATAATCGGGATCTATGTACATGGATAATCTCGAGCACCTTTTTTACATTATAACATTATTTGTTTGTTGCATACATTTTTTTTTTTTTTGCAGCTGACAACATTTTCACAACTTCCTGAGAAAGACTCGAGGAACGGGATGAATGTGATCCGGTCCATGGAAGTAACTCCGGTAAGTTGTTTCTGTGAAAAGATCTAACCACTAGACATGTGCACTGCCAAAAAATCTGTTAGTTTTCGTTACATTCTTTTTTTTTTTTTTTGCATTATTCGGAATTTCAGAAATTCAAAAATTCAAAGATTTTCTAATTTTCAAATCTTCGAATTTAGGAATTTAGATTTCCGAATTTTCTGATTTTCTCATTTTGGAATCTTCGAATTTCGGATTTTTCTAATCTTCGATTTTCTAATTTTCTAATTTTTGAAATTTTTAACTTCCTAATTTAGAATTTTCGAATTTCCAAATGTCCGAAATGTAAATATTTCGAAATGTAAATATTCCAAAATTTTGAATTTCCGGAAGTTCAGAAATCCAAAATTTTGGAAATTGAAAAATGAGGAAATATCGGGAAATTAACAAATTTGTCAAAATTTGTTAAAAAAAACGAATTTGGAACTTAACAAATTGCATATGTCTACTAATCAATAATAAATCGGATCCTGCGCAACGTATCACACAGATGAAATAAAGGTATCACAATGGAGATCAAACTAAATTAGTGAGTGATTAATAAATAAATAAATAAAATATTATTATATAAATATTAATACAAGAGCTGGCAAGCTCAGTGATGAATGAGTCCAATATAAAGTGCAATAAGATCACTCAAAAGTGAATACACATATAGATAAATATAAAGTGAAAAAAATTATTATGTGCAAAAAAGTGCAAAAATAAGTCCCAAAATAAATGACATATAAGGTGCTGTCAGAATGAAAACGCTGAATATGCTGAATATCCACTTAGTAACTGCTAGTGCTTGACAGATGATACACGTATCCCTTAATGGGCTCACAGGACTCTTACCTCCAGGCCAATACTAAAAGGGCATCAAATGTACCGTACACCACACTGGCAGCCTTCTATGGATAGTCCCAGCAGCTCCTTCCTGTGGACTGGCAAACCTTTTCCTTAACAAATCCAGCAGTGCTCAGACCCAAATGGATAGGAGAAAGAACAAAAGAGGAGGGACTCCAATAGTAAAGTACCGTAGGCTCAGGGGGTAATTTTATTATAGAAAAACCTGCGCTTACATTCAAAAAACTAAAACAGTGCAGCAAAGATAAAAAACGAGGGGCGTCCACAGCACCGGCTTACGTCACTCCAGGTGTACGTCCGTCCAATCCCTACGCGTTACGACACGGGGTCACGTGTCGCTCGGACGGCTCGCTCCGCTCGCTCGGCCTCCTGACTCTTTTTTTAACATCCTCCAATCGACAGGGATGTTAAGGAATGAGCCTGGATGCCGGCCGAGGTTCGGAGATTTCCGTCGGCAAGGATTGCACCTGCGCAGTACTTACAGGAACCATCTCGATAGGGGAACCATAACGACAAGTCACCGGCTCCCTAGCGGGTTCTATCCGAACACACCCAAGCCCATCATTAATGGCCTTAGTGTAGCCATACCTCTGCTTAAAGCGGAGTTCCACCCAAAAGTGGAACTTCCACTATTCTGCTTCCTCCCCCCTCCCCTCCGGTGCCATATTTGGCACCTTTCGGGGGGAGGGAGTACCTGTGTTTGATAGGTCCCTTGCCCCCACTTCCGTCGGACCTCACCGCAGCAAGGTACATCAGAACTCTTGCCCCCTCCTCCTCCTTCCCCTGCCGCCGGACCTGTAAGGGAGCACAATGCGCATGCACAATAGGGACCCGGTTGTGACGCCGCAAGGATTTACTGCCGGGTTCCCTTTAACTGCAATGGCGGCGGCAGCACCCGACAGCTGATGGAAACATCTGCTGGGGAGCCGCCATCACTGGATTCCAGGACAGGTAAGTGCCCTAATATAAAAGTCAGCAGCTGCTATATGTGTAGCTGCTGACTTTTAATCCTTTTTTTTTTTCGGGGGGGGGACTCCGCTTTAAGAAAATAGCACAGCACACATAAAGCAGAACAATAAAAACAAATATGGGAAAAACCCTGGAAGGAGGTCCTGATCACATGATCTATCAAAGTCATATAATTGACCTTTTCTTCCATGCATAGAGCTCTCCTGCATTAAAGCGGTTGTATGCCCACACATGGAAAAAAAACACACAAACAAAAAAAAAACCTGTAAGTCAAAGGTATAATGAGCTAGTATGATAGTGCTAGTACCGCATACTATCTCATTATGAAATACTCACCTTAGAACAAGGTTCCCGTATCGCATCCCAGTCCACGCCGTGGGAGCTGACATTTTGCCTTCAGCGTTTCTTCCAGGTTCGCGGCTCCAGCGATGTGAGTGGCCGGAGCCGCAACGACATCACTCCTGCGCACAGGAGTATTATTTCTGGCAAGGTCTAGCAGGACCTTCAGCCGGGCATTCACAGCGCATGCTGACGACTTGCTTTCCCTGACTTAGTTATGGTAGGCGGTACACTTTGGTAGGGGTGGGTCAGCCACGCCTTGTGACCTTTGACCTCTGGGAACCCACCTTCTGACCTTTGGGGGAGGTCCCTGTTCCAATTCCTGAGTCCTAGCCATATTCTTCAATGGGAAACCCTAACCTCTAACCCTAACCCTCTAACCCTAACCCCTAAGCGTACAGGTTTAGGAGATATTAATTTTACCTACAGGTAAGCCTTATTATAGGCTAACCTGTAGGTTAAAAAAAAAAAAAAAGGGTATACAACCACTTTAAAGAAGTCCTATGCTTCAATTAGGAATGGGCACAGGAGCGATCAATGTACCAATCACTCAATGTGTTCCTTCAGAACAGGAAGGGAGCGGTAAATTACATATTTACCCGCCCCTTTCTCCCATTCTCCTTCCTGATACATCCCCCACAGCACCTGGCGAGAGAGGAGGGAAGCCAGCAGCACTGCTGGGGGTGGGGGATCTGCGTTGCATGGGGTGATTAAGGTGTGCCCAGGTACATCCGGCGCACTCCATGCACATGCCTATGGTGGATAGCTTTTTATGGTGTAGAAATGATTATGAAAACATCCAGCAGAACCTTCTCAACTGTATCTCTCTACAGGCAGAAAGGTCGGAAATGAAAGCGTTACAAGAGAAGCTGGCAGCTGCTAATCTAAAACTAACAGAATATCGCAACCAAATCCAGACTACAAAGCAAGAGCTGAAAATGGCGCACAAGGTAAAGCACAGAATCTCTCCTCTATATGTGGGGTGCAATAGATGTGACAGGTTTGTGGGTGCTTTCTTAAAAATTGTTGGTACAGCAGAAACCGATCACATTTTTTAGCTGACAACGTCGTTCCTCGTGTTCCACCAATTGTAATGTCAGGACCACGCTGACTGTTTTTGGGTGACTTTTGTAGTCTCTATTGTATTTCTTGTACAGTATATAATGAAAGGTATGATGGTCATTTGTAAGATCTATTATGCAAACATTGGGGGCACATTAAATTCCTTTATGCAGTTACCAAAGCTTACTAAAAGGTATCACTTAACCGCTTCAGCCCCGGACCATTATGCAGGTAAAAGACCAGTCACCTTTTTGCGATACGGCACTGCGTCACTTTAACTGACAATTGCGCGGTCATGCGACATGGCTCACAAATAAAATTGATATCCTTTTTTCCCCACAAATAGAGCTTTCTTTTGGTGGTATTTGATCACCTCTGCGGTTTTTATTTTTTGCGCTATAAACAAAAATAGAGCGACGATTTTGAAAAAAAAGCAATATTTTTTACTTTTTTCTATAATAAATATCCCCCAAAAATATATTAAAAAAACGTTTTTTTCCTCAGTTTAGGCCGATACGTATTCTTCTACCTATTTTTGGTAAAAAAAAATCGCAATAAACGTTTATTGATTGGTTTGCGCAAAAGTTATAGGGGTAGATTCACTAAGACTTACAACGGGCGTATCAGTAGATACGCCGTCGTAAGTCCGAATCCCCGCCGTCGTATATTTAAGCATATTCTCAAACTGAGATACGCTTAAATATTGCTAAGATACGACCGGCGTATCTTAACTGCATATTTACGCTGGCCGCTAGGGGCGTGTACGCTGATTTACGCCTAGAATATGTAAATCAGCTGATACGCCTATTTACGAACGTACGCCCGGCCGTCGCAGTACAGATACACCATTTATGTTAGGCTTTTTTCGGCGTAAAGATAAACCACCAAAAACATGGCGCAGCCAATGTTAAGTATGGACGTCGGAACCGCGTCAATTTTTTTTCACATTTTACGTTGTTTGCGTAACTCGTCCGTGAATGGGGCTGGCCGTAATTTACGTTCACGTCGAAAGCATGACGATTTTTCCCGACGTCATTTGGAGCATGCCCACTGGGATACGTCCACGGACGGCGCATGCGCCGTTCGTTAAAAACGTAAAATACGTGGGGTCACTAGTATTTTACATAGAACACGCCCCCAACCAGCCTATTTTGAATTAGGCGGGCTTACGCCGGCCCAGTTACACTGCACCGCCGTAAGTTTCAGTGCAAGTTTTTTGTGAATACAGGACCTGCGGCTCTAACTTACGGCGGCGTAGTGTATCTGAGATACGCTACGCAGATCAAAATCTATGTGAATCTACCCCATAGCGTCTACAAAATAGGGGATAGTTTTATGGCATTTTTATTAAAAATACTTTTTTTTACTAGTAATGGCGGCGATCAGCGATTTTTTTCGTGACTGCGACATTATGGCGGACACTTCGGACACTTTTGACACATTTTTTGGACCATTGTCATTTTCACAGCAAAAACTGCTATAAAAAAGCATTGTTTAATGTGAAAATTACACTGGCAGTGAAGGGGTTAACCTGTAGGGGACGCTAAAGGGGTTAAGTGTGACCTCATGTGTGTTTCTTATTATAGGGGGGCGTGGCTGGACGTGTGACGTCACTAATCGTCGTTCCCTATGACAGGGAACAGACGATCACTGACACTGCCACAGAGAAGAACGGGAAAAGGTTTGTTTACACTCACCTCTCCCCATCTGCGATCGGGTCCGTGGGTTCCGCGGGCGCGGTCACGGAGCTTCGGACCAGCGTGCTCGCGACCCTCGGCTGGGTTCTTAAAGGGGACATACATGTACGCCCTTGTGCCCAGCCGTGCCATTCTGTCGACGTAAATCGTTGTGCGGTGGTCCTTAAGTGGTTAAGCTCCAAAATGTTTGCAATAATTTATGGCTAGCACAGTAAGAGGGCAGGAAAGGGACAAGAACACCGGGAACACCCAGCTTCCTGATTGGCTGGGAGGAGAATCGGTGTGAGAGTAGCGAATAATAATTTGCTATAATCATATAACTGGGTGCGCCCGCAGCGCAGTGCTCTGCACCCCGAGACCAACCTATTTTGAAGCCTATTAGAGCCTCTGGCCTCTGGCTCTAATCACGTGCTTAAAAAAAGAACACCCCAATTGTAATTGACCTGTAGATCAGGGGGCCGGACGCATGAATTGAGGGGGGCAGTGCCCCTAATGGACTGCTCTACATCTTATATCCTTTATATTGCATAGAAGTGTTTGTGGTGCTCACACTTGCATAGTCTTACACAAAGGTGTGCGCAGCCTATTGCATTAAGGTCAAACACACATGCCTTTCTCTGCAGCCTCAGCTGCACTGGACAGGGAATGTATAGGAAGCGCTCTGTGCGGAGTGGCTTCCTGTACATTCACAAACTGAAGCATAATAAAGTCAGCTAACTATGCTTCAGTTATGAATGGAAACAGTGAGCAAGTGGGTTTACTGTGTTCATTTAGAAAAAGGAGGGGTCAGTAAATTACATATTTACTAGCCCATTTCCCTGCTATGCATCCCAAAATATCCCCTGCAGGCAACTGGGGAGAGAGGAGAGGAGGGAAGTCAGCTACACTGAAGGGAAGGGGGGTCAACAAGGGGGGTGAGGAAGATCAGTCAGTAAAGGGAATCGGCACCACACATAGTGATTAGGGTGTGCCTAGGCACATCTGGCACCCCCTCTGCGCACGCCTATGGTATTACCTGATGCCCAGGCTGGTATGCTGAGCCTTATCTTTTGCCCTCGTTGATATACTGATCCTCACCTGATAACCAAGCTAGTGTTCCGAGCCTTGTCTGGTGCCCAAACCAAGATGCTAAACCTTTTCTGGGGCCCAGGCTCTATCCTGAGCATTATCTGGTTTCCAGGCTACTTGGCATGGTGTAAGAGCAGTGTGCTGTGCCTTATCTGATTCCCAGGCTGATGTGATGAACCTTATCTGGTGCCCAGGCCAGTGTGCTGGGACTTACCTAGTGCTTAGACCAGTGTGCTGGGACTTACCTGGTGCTTAGACCAGTGTGCTGGGACTTACCTGGTGCTTAGACCAGTGTGCTGGGACTTACATGGTGCTTAGACCAGTGTGCTGGGACTTACCTTGTGCTTAGACCAGTGTGCTGGGACTTACCTTGTGCTTAGACCAGTGTGCTGGGACTTACCTTGTGCTTAGACCAGTGTGCTGGGACTTACCTTGTGCTTAGACCAGTGTGCTGGGACTTACCTTGTGCTTAGACCAGTGTGCTAAATCTTATCTGGTGCCCAGGCCAGTGTGCTGGGACTTACCTTGTGCTTAGACCAGTGTGCTAAACCTTATCTGGTGCCAAGGCCAGTATGCTGAGCCTTATCTGGTGTAGAGGTAAACATGCTAAGCAGTGGCGGCTGCTCCTTTAGAAGAGAAGGGGTGCCGCCCCCCTAATCCATGCACCTGGCCCCTAATCTACATGCAGGTCGCCGGACGCATAGATTTTAATGGAAGTATTTTTTTTTAAGCACATGATTAGAGCCCGACGCTCGAATTGGCTTCAAAAAAGGGTGGGCTCGGGGCGCAGAGCACTGTGCCCTGAGCCCACCCAGCTGTGTGACATTGACAAATTAATATTCGCTAATGTCTCCCTGCTTCTCCTCCTGGCCGGTGGTGGTATGTGGGAGTGAGGGGGGCAGGTTTGTTTGACGCCCCCCTCCAAAATATTGAGCACCAGCCGCCACTGATACTAAGCTTTATCAGGTGCCCAGGCCGCTGTGCTGAGTTGTGGTGTCTGATTTAATGCAGAGTTTTTTCTTTTTTATCTTAATCTAACATGCCAAGCCCATTATCATATCCCATGCTTTTTGCAGGTTCTTGTCAATGAAGTTGGAGAAGATGTGAATATTCCTCATCTAATTTCCTCATGTGGAAGTTGGAGAGGCCGGGCGCAGCACATTCTAGCCCTGCAGGGCCGGGTGAGTCTAAAACCTGTGGACTGTTCTTTCTGAGGAACTTGCTGGAGCGTTGTCATTGCTCTTTACTGTTTCCTTCTCCATCCATTCCTGGTACCATACGAGTGCCCCGTCTCCATGGCCATTTCTGAAATAAAACCAATGTTGTCCATACTCTGTGCAGGTCCGGGAGCTGGAGAGCCAGCTGGGCCAGATAAGGAGTCCCATGTCAGAGCTCAGTCTGGAGGAAGAGATGTTGGGGACATCCCGGAGATTGCCTGCTCAGGAGAAGAACTTGTTCCGCCTGCGATCGTTGGAGAAAGAGAAGAAAGAATCTCTGGAGGTAATATAGACAATAAAGACAGAGGCCCGGATTCAGAAAGAATAGTCTAAGTTGTAGGCGGGCGTAGCGTATCTGAGATACACTACGCCGCCGTAACTTAGGGCGCAAGTTCCGTATTCAGAAAGAACTTGCGCCCTACGTTACGGCGGCGTAGTGTAAATGTTTTGGCGTAAGCCCGCCTAATTCAAATTTGGCTGGTAGTGGGCGTGTTGTATGTTAATCTATCATGACCCCACGTAATTGACGCTCTTTACGAACGGTGCATGCGCCGTTTGTGGACGTATCCCAGTGCGCATGCTCCAAATCACGTCGCAAATAGTCAATGCTTTCAACGTGAACGTAACTTATGCTAAGCCCTATTCGCAAAAGTTTTACGAAAAAGAGCGAAAAATTTGACGCTGTCCCGACGTCCATACTTAACATTGGCTACGCCACATATAGCAGGGGTAACTTTACGCCGGTCCGACGCATATAAATACACCGGGCGCAACTACGTTTGTGATTCGGCGTATCTACCTAATTTGCATATTCTACACGTAAATCTACAGAAGCGCCACCTAGCGGCCAGCGTAAATATGCAACTAAGATACGACGGTGTAAGGCCTCGTACAGACGACCGGATCTATCCGCTGGGATTGATCCGCGGATCAGTTCCAGCGGACAAATCCAGTCGTCTGTACGGCCTAGCGGATATTTTTCCGCGGAGATTCGTCCAGCCGATCGATTTCAAGCGGATAGAAATTTCTCAGCATGCTAAGAAATCTATCCGCTTGAATCGTGTCCAGCGGATTGATCCGGTCGTCTGTACAGACTCACCGGATCAATCCGTCCGCTCCCCTCCCTCGCATGCGTCGTAATGATTCGACGCATGCGTGGAAGTAGTTGCCTTCCAGCGTCGCGATCGTCGCGGCGAAGGCGCGACACGTCACCGCGGATGTATTCCGCGCGGATTTCGATCTGATGGTGTGTACAGCCATCAGATCCAAATCCGCCAGAGGATTTATCTGCTGGAAACAGTCCGGCGGACCGTTTCCAGCGGATATCCTCTGGTGTGTACGAGGCCTAAGAGACTTACGCCGGCCGTATCTTAGTAAAATTCTGGCGTATCTTGCTTTCTGAATACCGAAAGAAGATACGCCGGCGCTTCCTGGAACTTACGCGGCGTATCAATCGATACGCCGACGTAAATTCTATCTGAATCCGGGACAGATTTTGTAAAAGCTGCAGGACAATATCATGAATGTGTTTTATATTTGTTGTCTCGATATAATCGGCATAATCCGAGGAGCTTTAAAATGTGCAGATCACCATTCGTATCGGTTTCTAAGGAGCATAAAACCTTTTATAGGGATGAGCCAATGAACCCAGCAGCAGGTTTGTGTGGTTCCCCTTTGCACAATTCAACAAACATGGGGAGGATTTGCAAACTTCATACAAAGAAGAACCTGCCCTGGTGGAATCTGATTCAAGAACCAATTCAAATGATTTTGAACCTTTTAAAAAAAAATAACAAATCTGTTATACTTACCTGCTCTGTGCAATGATTTCGCACAGTGCACCCCCGATCCTTCTCTGCTGGGGTCCCCTGCCGGTACTCCTGGCTCTTCCTGCATTCTGAGTACCTCCCAGCAAGCTGCTTGCTAAGGGAGGTACTCATGCAGGCTCAGTGTTGGGGTCAAGGTAAGGGTGAGGTTAAGGCTGAGGTCAAAGGTCAGTGTCAGTATGTTATAGGTAGGATAAAAAAACACACGTGACCATGTAAACATGTGACCTGTTAACACCATTAGGTAGATTCAGGTACCTGGGTGTAAACTTGCGGCGGCGTAGCTTAGCCGGTTTAGGCTACGCCGCCGTAAATTAGCTAGGCTAGTAATGATTCTCAATATACTTGCCTGCTAATATACGGCGGCGTAGCCTAAAGCAGGCGGGCGTAAGGGCGCCGAATTCAAATGTCTTGGAGGGGGGCGTGTTTAATGGTAATGAGGCTTGACCTCACGTTTTTTTACGTTTTTTTTTAAAGGATCACTAAAGGATTTTTTTTTTTAGCTAAATAGCTTCCTTTACCTTACTGCAGTCCTGGTTTCATGTCCTTATTGTTTGTTTTTGCTTTGAAGTTGCTGTAATTCTGCTGTGATCTCCACACTTCCTGCTTGTCTGGCTCCTTATAACCATCGTACTGTGTGTCTAAAACTTAACAGAACCAATCAGATTGATTTTAAAAAAAAAACACTGCCCTGGATTTGTTTGTTTTTGTTCTGTGTGTCTCTCTAGTTCACAGGAACATGAAACCAGTTTAAAAGTGAAACTAACCTGCAGGCACATTATAGGATTGATTTTTATCTATTTATAATCATTTTTAAATGGAATCAGTTAACTTTTATGTCTCTATACCCTGTAAACAGTCATTTCAGCAAAACATTTTTTTTCCTTTAGTGACCCTTTAACTGCGCATGCGCCGGGCGCCTACATTTCCCAGTGTGCATTGCGGCTAAGTACTCCGCACGGGCCTATTGATTTAGACGTGGACGTAAACGACGTAAATCCCGATTCGCGGACGACTTACGCAAACGACGTAAAAAATTCAAATCTTGCGGCGGGAACGGCGGCCATACTTTAACATTGTTATTCCACCTAATAGATGGAATAACTTTAGGCCTGCTAATGCCTCACGGAAACGGCGTAAATCAACTGCGGCGGCCGGGCGTACGTTCGTGAATCGGCGTATCAACTCATTTACATATTCTACGCCGACCGCAATGGAAGCGCCACCTAGCGGCCATCGAAAATATTGCAATCTAAGATAGGACGGCGCAAGCCGTTGTATCTTAGATATGTTTAAGCGTATCTCTGTTTGAGCATACGCTTAAACATAGGTCGGCGTAGATTCTGAGTTAGGTCGGCTTATCTACTGATACGCCGGCCTAACTCTACCTGAATCTACCTATATGTTTCTTTGTGTAAGCTACACTAGCAAAAGCAAAAGATGGGATCCTTTCAATGTCTATGGCGGCCTTTCTTAACATTCACTTAAAAGCCCTCACTCCCCAGTTGCATCTTCTATCCTCCCTTATGATGATCTCGGCTATTATCGGTTTTCCTGATGTGGGCAGAATAACTATTTTTACTTTGACGCTCCCGAAGGAAAAGCGCTGAATGTGGAAATGAAGGTTGATGATGAGGAAGAGACAAGTGCTGCTTTCACCACTTACACATGAAATCTTCTACCTACAGCCAATAGAATTCACTGTCACTAGTCATGTGCTGGAAAAGCCCCATCCATTCATATTGCTGAGATCTACACTTCCCATCCTGCACAGAATACCCAGATACTGAATGATGACACTGTCTTACCTCTGCCGGGTTAGCCCCCCCCATATAAAAAAAATTGACTTTTTTTTATGCAGTTTGTTAGATCTTTGTTAGATCAATCATTGTTTGCATTAGATCTCACACAGAAGAAGCAATATTAAAAGTTATTTTCTGGGGGGGATAACCCGTCATCAGCCCCCCCTTATCAAATTTTCTGGCCAAAAATCATTCAGGCTAATAGATATTCGTTAGATCTGGTAAGATCAAGTGGTTTTAACGTTAGATCTCATATAATTAGAGACTTATTAAGTGATTAATGAGGGGGGGCTGGCCCCCCCTTATCAATTTTTTTGGCCAAAAATCATTCAGGCTAATAGATATTCGTTAGATCCGGTAAGATCAAGTGGTTTTAACGTTGGATCTCACATCGTTTCCGAGATATTCCACATACAAATACAGATATTGGGTGTATACAAGGACTAATGAGGGGGGGCTGGCCCCCCCCTTATCAATATTTTTGGCCGAAAATCATTCAGGCTAATAGATATTCGTTAGATCCGGTAAGATCAAGTTGTTTTAACGTTAGATCTCACATAATTAGAGACTTATTAAGTGATTAATGAGGGGGGGCTGGCCCCCCCTTGGGCCAAAAATCATTCCGGCTAATAGATATTCGTTAGATCCGATAAGATCAAGTGGTTTTAACGTTAGATCTCACATCGTTTCCAAGATATTCCACATATGTTGGGGTGAAGATAAAACTGGGACTTTTCCAGAGACAGCTTCAATCCCCTCTTCAGGACCTTCTCCAGATGCTCTTCGTGCTCTTCCAGGGTCTTGCCGAAAACGATGATGTCGTCTAAGTACACCAACACCTCGATCAGTTTCATGTCACCCACAGTCTTCTCCATTAGCCTTTGGAAGGTGGCTGGGGCACCAAACAGGCCTTGATGCATACGGTAGAATTTAAAGATCCCCTCTGGGGTAATGAAAATGGTCTCCTCAGGGTGCATGAGAATTTGGTAATACCGACTCTTTAAATCCAGCATGCTGAACCATATCGCTCCTGACAGGCTCTGCAAGGCATCTTCTATCCTTGGGGTGGTATATTGGTCATGAATGGGCCTTTAGTTTAGCGTCCGGTAGTCAATACACAGCCTCAGTGACCCATTCTTCCTCCGCACCACCACTATTGGGGAAGCCTATGGACTCTGGGACTCTCGGACGATACCTGCCCTCTTCAACTCTGCCAGTTGTTCACGCAGATCCTCCAAGTCCCCTAAAGGAATACATCAAACTCTTTCTCTGAACAGCTAATTGCACTTGAAGAGATGGATCCAGTATTAAGCACTTTTTGCACACCCCACATCAAATTCACTCTTGGAGAATGCAGCCTGCCATCTCAGGAGCTGAGTCTTGGCCCTTCCTTTCCATTCAGGCAAAAGAGGAGTATTCTTTGGATAGAACTCTTCCACAGAGATCCCATCCTTTGCTCCCCCCACCAAATCAGACGGCAGGTCTGGGGTGTCCGAATTCACTTGTCCCAGCAACATCTGAGCCGGCATTTTCACTGGAGAGACTTCTTTGCAACCCTTTGGTTGAAACTAGGGTTGTCCCGATACCACTTTTTTAGGACCGAGTACGAGTACCGATACTTTTTTTCAAGTAGTCGCCGATACCGAATACTGATACTTTTTTTTAAATGTGTCCCCAAATGCAGCGATGTCCCCCCACATATGCAGCCATTGTCTCCCCCCATGCAGCCATTGTCTCCCCCCATGCAGCCATTGTCACCCCCCATGCAGCCACTGTCTCCCCCCATGCAGCAATGTATCCCCCCATCCAGCCATTGTCACCCCCCATCCAGCAATGTATTCCCCCATGCAGCCATTGTCACCCCCCATGCAGCCATTGTCACCCCCCATCCAGCCATTGTCTCCCCCCATCCAGCGTCTCCCCCCATGCAGCCATTGTCTCCCCCCATCCAGCCATTGTCACCCCCCATCCAGCCATTGTCACCCCCCATGCAGCCATTGTCACCCCCCATCCAGCCATTGTCACCCCCCATGCAGCCATTGTCACCCCCCATGCAGCCATTGTCACCCCCCATGCAGCCATTGTCACCCCCCATGCAGCCATTGTCTCCCCCCATCCAGCGTCTCCCCCCATGCAGCCATTGTCACCCCCCCATCCAGCCATTGTCACCCCCCATCCAGCCATGTCTCCCCCCATGCAGCCATTGTCTCCCCCCATCCAGCGTCTCCCCCCATGCAGCCATTGTCACCCCCCATGCAGCCATTGTCTCCCCCCATGCAGCAATGTATCCCCCCATCCAGCCATTGTCACCCCCCATCCAGCAATGTATTCCCCCATGCAGCCATTGTCACCCCCCATGCAGCCATTGTCACCCCCCATCCAGCCATTGTCTCCCCCCATCCAGCGTCTCCCCCCATGCAGCCATTGTCTCCCCCCATCCAGCCATTGTCACCCCCCATCCAGCCATTGTCACCCCCCATGCAGCCATTGTCACCCCCCATCCAGCGTCTCCCCCCATGCAGCCATTGTCACCCCCCCCATCCAGCCATTGTCACCCCCCATCCAGCCATGTCTCCCCCCATGCAGCCATTGTCTCCCCCCATGCAGCCATTGTCTCCCCCCATGCAGCCATTGTCTCCCCCCCCATCCAGCGTCTCCCCCCATCCAGCGTCTCCCCCCCATGCAGCCATTGTCTCCCCCCATCCAGCGTCTCCCCCCATGTATCCAGCGTCTCCCCCCATGTATCCAGCGTCTCCCCCCCATGTATCCAGCGTCTCCCCCCATCCAGCGTCTCCCCCCCATGTATCCAGCGTCTCCCCCCATCCAGCGTCTCCCCCCCCATGTATCCAGCGTCTCCCCCCATCCAGCGTCTCCCCCCCATGTATCCAGCGTCTCCCCCCATCCAGCGTCTCCCCCCCATGTATCCATGTCCCACTTACCTGCATCCCCGCTGCCGCCGACTGTGTCATACGCCGGGAACATCACAACTTTGAATCGCTGTAATGATTGGCGCTGCGTATAGACACTCTCCCTCGCTCGGGATTGGACAGTTCACCCGAGCGAGGGGGAGTGTCTATGCGCGGCGCCAATCATTACAGCTATTCAAAGCTGTAATGTTCCCGGCGTATGACACAGTCGGCGGCAGCGGGGATGCGGCGAATGGCGGCGGGATGCGGCGTCACGGCGGCGGCGGAGGGGGGGGGTCTTAGTATTCTATTTGGGTATCGGGGGTATTTGCGGGAGTACGAGTACTCCCGCAAATACTCGGAATCGGTCCCGATACCGATACTAGTATCGGTATCGGGACAACCCTAGTTGAAACCACCTCGGAATTATCTCCACTCCCATGTTTTCTCTCTGTCTGTCCACTTCAAGGACAATGAAAGGGCCTGGTTGTTTCCAATTTAGCTTGACATATGTTAGTAAACAGGCCACTTTACCAGGCTGTAACACTTTCTCACACCGGTCCAAGCGCCAGATCTTTCCCACTCCTTTAGCTGGGGCCTTCTGTTCTTGTACCAGGCGCTGGTAGGCTTGTCTCAGCATGGGGTGCACACTTGTAGTTGAAGTGCTCAGCTCCAGACAAAGAGGTGTCAACAGCCTTCTGAGAAGATCAGTATTGGTCCCTATGACAAGAGAACTCTTACTGGCTCCTGGTGGGCGAGGACAGACCACTGCCAGTGTCAAAAGTCTTGGCTTTCCCAGCCACGGAGGGATCGAAGGTCAGCTTGTCCAGTAGATAGCCATCATAGGGGGGAGTTCTGAGTCACAATGCTCCATATCTCCAGCTCTTATAACTTCTGCAATGGCAGGTGCTTGAGGTGCCTGTCATAGAAGTCTCTGTAGAGAAGGGTCACTTAACCACTTACCCCCCGGACCATATTGCTGCCCAAAGACCAGAGTACTTTTTGCGATTCGGGACTCTGTCGCTTTAACAGACAATTGCGCGGTCGTGCGACGTGGCTCCCAAACAAAATTGGCGTCCTTTTTTTCCCACAAATAGAGCTTTCTTTTGGTGGTATTTGATCACCTCTGCGGTTTTTAGTTTTTGCGCTATAAACAAAAATAGAGCGACAATTTTGAAAAAAATGAATATTTTTTACATTTTGCTATAATAAATATCCCCTAAAAATATATAAAAAAACATTTTTTTTCCTCAGTTTAGGCCGATACGTTTTCTTCTACATATTTTTCGTTAAAAAAATCGCAATAAGCGTTTATTGATTGGTTTGCGCAAAAGTTATAGCGTTTACAAAATAGGGGGTAGTTTTATGTAATTTTTATTATATTTTTTTTACTAGTAATGGCGGCGATCAGCGATTTTTTTTTTCGGTACTGCGACATTATGGCGGACACTTCGGACACTTTTGACACATTTTTGGGACCATTGGCATTTTTATAGCGATCAGTGCTATAAAAATGCATTGGATTACTATAAAAATGCCACTGGCAGTGAAGGGGTTAACACTAGGGGGCGGGGAAGGGGTTAAGTATGCCTGGGTGTGTTCTTACTGTGGGGGGGGGGGGGGGTGGCCTCACTAGGGGAAACACTGATCCTCGGTTCATACATTGTATGAACCGAAGATCAGCATTTCCCCTGCTGACAGGACCGGGAGCTGTGTGTTTACACACACAGCTCCCGGTCCCCGCTCTGTACCGAGCGATCGCGTGTGCCCGGCGGCGATCGCGCCCGCCAGGCACACGCACGGGAGTCGGGGGCGGCTGGGAGAGAGGACGTCATATTACGTGCTCTCGCCCAGCAGAGCCACCTTGTGGACGTATTTCGACGGTGCGGCGACGGCAAGTGGTTAAAGAGGAAGTAAGCCCTGATGGGTTTTACTTCCTCTTTTGCTACATGAACAGCCTGCAAATGTAAAGCATAATGGGTTATTATGTATCGCATATCAGCCCATTATGTGACACTTACTTGCAAAAGAATCCAGCGATGTCCCCACTGCAGGAATCGTCCGTCTTCTGTCTCCTCTTACTTCCGGGCTGCGGACTCTGGCGCTGTGATTCGCCAGAGCTGCATGATGTCACTCCCACGCATGCGCACGAGAGCTGCAATTCATAGCACAGGCTAGGGAAGAAACGGCACTTTAGTCCTGTACACATGGAAAACATTGTTTTTCCTAAAGAGATTCCTGGCAAGAATCTCTTGCCGGCGGAGTGTACAGACATCATTCAAAAGAACCACCGTTCTTTTGAATGGCACGGACGCGGTGACGTCATCGACTACGACGAGCATGCGCTCGTCACATTCGATGCCGTCGCCACCATCTTGCTTCACCCTGCCTATGCCTTGGAAGCTAACACGCATGCGTCAAAGTCATTTCGAGCATGGGCGGGTTTCCATGGAGAGGTAAGTATACACACACTCGGGTTTCTGGGCAGGAAAACACTGCAGAGACTCACGACGAGAGAGCAGGTTCTCTATTTTTCTCGTCTAGATTCCGGGCAGTTTTCTTGACGAGAAACCTCTAAGCCTCGTACACACGCACGGTTTACTCGGCAAACAAGCTCTACCAGCAGTTTTCTTGCTGGTTCTTGCTGAGAAAACTGTGCGTGTGTACGAGGCTTAAGTTTAGTTTATTCCCCACGCATGCACCGTTAACATTTGCGGCGGACTACAAGTGAAATAACTCCTAAACGGCGCACGTTTAGGAGATATTTCCACTACCTATAGGTAAGCCTTAGTCTAGCCGAATACCTATTAGCCTGAATGATTTTTGGCCAGAAAATTTGATAAGGGGGGCCAACCCGTCCATATGTACCACCTAAAATCTATTTTTTTTTATGTGGAATGTCTTGGAAATTATATGAGATCTAACATTAAAACCACTTGATCTTACCGGATCTAACGAATATCTATTAGCCTGAATGATTTTTGCCCAGAAAATTTGATAAGGGGGGGCCAACTCGTCCATATGTCCATCTATATGTACCACCTAAAATCTATTTTTTTTATGTGGAATATCTCGGAAATTATGTGAGATCTAATGTTAAAACCAGTTGATCTTACCAGATCTAATGAATATCTATTAGCCGGAATGATTTTTGGCCCAAAAAAATTATAAGGGGGGCCAGCCCCCCCTCATTAATCACTTAATAAGTCTCTAATTATGTGAGATCTAACATTAAAACCACTTGATCTTACCGGATCTAACGAATATCTATTAGCCTGAATGATTTTCGGCCAGAAAATTTGATAAGGGGGGGCCAACCCGTCCATATGTCCATGCATATGTACCACCTAAAATCTATTTTTTTATGTGGAATATCTCGGAAACGATGTGAGATCTAACGTTGCAACCACTTGATCTTACCGGATCTAACGAATATCTATTAGCCTGAATGATTTTTGGTCAAAAAAAATTATAAGGGGGGGCCAGCCCCCCTCATTAATCACTTAATAAGTCCCTAATTATATGAGATCTAACTTTAAAACCACTTGATCTTACCGGATCTAACGAATATCTATTAGCCTGAATGATTTTTGGTCAAAAAAAATGATAAGGGGGGGCCAGACCCCCCTCATTAATCACTTAATAAGTCCCTAATTATATGAGATCTAACGTTAAAAACACTTGATCTTACCGGATCTAACGAATATCTATTAGCCTGAATGATTTTTGGTAAAAAAAAAATGATAAGGGGGGGCCAGCCCCCCCTCATTAATCACTTAATAAGTCCCTAATTATATGAGATCTAACGTTAAAAACACTTGATCTTACCGGATCTAATGAATATCTATTAGCCTGAATAATTTTTGGCCAGAAAATTTGATAAGGGGGGGCTGATGACGGGTTAGCCCCCCCAGCAAATAACTGTTAATATTGCTTCTTCTGTGTGTGATCTAACACAAACAATGATTGATCTAACCTGATCTAACAAAGATCTAACAAACTGCATAAAAAAAAGTAATTTATTTTTATATGGGGGGGCTAACCCGGCAGAGGTCCCAAACACACCTTTTCTTTTTTTCACATACAACTTACCCTACGCTCATAGAAAAAGAAGCCAACGCCTGGCTTTTTTAGGAGGACCAAGCAGCACTTGCCGGAACGCCAATATCAACTACTACCTTGTAAAGGTAGTCCCGGGCAGCCAATCAGTGGACTTTGGCTCAGGAGATCACCATCCTTCACGTTCAACCGTAATGCCCAAGACATCTTAGTAAAGTTGCGTCAAGTCTTCCAAGCCTGCCCTCAAGTCATTGAAAGGGGTGCATCATGCACGTTGCTCTCCTGGGGCCTATTCAAAAGAACTCGGGGCTGAGTAAGGCACATGTTGTGGGGGGTGTGAAGCAACGCTACAAGAAAAGGTCTACTGGGCAAGTCAAGCCCTTGCTTGACTGCAGCCAGTGGCGAATAATGGTACCTGCTATAGGTGAGGGGTCCTCCCTCCGGTAGCTGGGGTGGGGATGTTCTGACTCCCTCCCCGGCGATTGGCTTCCAGTAGCTAGCAGAACAGAAGCCACAGGTTCCCGGAGATCCATGGGCTGAGCACCTGCTAGGAGAGCAAAGGCACTAACAAGTGCAGGCATGAGGCCCCACGCCACGTGCACCCTGCTGCTGCTGCTCCTCCTGTGGAGCAAAGCCCTGTGAGCAAAAAGTGTTAAAGTTAGGCCAGGGTAAGTGAGAAAGGAGCCTTTAAGGCCAGGCTGAGTATGTGTGTGCATGGGTGAGAAGGTGCAGGCAAGAAGAGGTTAAAGAAGGAGCAAAGCAGAAGGAGACAGAGAGGTAGAGGAGAGCGAGTGGAGAGACCATGATGGGGGTGTGTGTGTGTGTGTGTGCTGCGGTGCTTGTGAAAATAAGGCACACAGCTGATTGTAGTAAAGTCATGAGGAAAGGCGGAGCCAGGCTGCCGGTGACAAGTACAAGAGGCTTGAAAGTGAGAAGGAGCTCTGCCTACGGCCACACCACCCTGAATACGCCCGCTCTCGTCTGATCTCGGAAGCTAAGCAGGGTCGGGCCTGGTTAGTACTTGGATGGGAGACCGCCTGGGAATACCAGGTGCTGTAGGCTTTTTGCTTTTACACCACCAGGGGGCACTCTACTCCGTCACACTGTTTTTTACCCAAAACCTCAAGCAAAAAGCCCTCCTGCACACCTAGCTCCTACAAAATCAACACTCCAGCCCCCCCCCCCCCCCCCAAACACACCTTTTCTTTTTTCACATCCAACTTACCTTACGCTCATCGAAAAAGAAGCCAACGCATGGCTTTAAGGAGGATCAAGCAGCACTTGCCGGAACGCCAATATCAACTACTACCTTGTACAGGTAGTCCCGGGCAGCCAATCAGTGGACTTTGGCTCAGGAGATCAACATCCTTCACGTTCAACCGTAATGCCCAAGACATCTTAGTAAAGTTGCATCAAGTCTTCCAAGCCTGCCCTCAAGTCATTGAAAGGGGTGCATCATGCACGTTGCTCTCCTGGCCTATTCAAAAGAACTCGGGGCTGAGTAAGGCACATGTTGTGAGGGGTGTGAAGCAACGCTACAAGAAAAGGTCTACTGGGCAAGTCAAGCCCTTGCTTGACTGCAGCCAGTGGCGAGGAATGCTACCTGGTATAGGTGAGGGGTCCTCCGGTAGTAGCTGGGGTGGGGATGTTCTGGCTCCCTCCCCGGTGGTTGGCTTCCAGTAGCTAGCAGAACAGAACCCACAGGTTCCCGGAGATCCATGGGCTGAGCACCTGCTAGGAGAGCAAAGGCGTTAACAAGTGCAGGCATGAGGCCCCACGCCACGTGCACCCTGCTGCTCCTCCTGTGGGGCAAAGCCCTGTGAGCAAAAAGGGTTAAAGTTAGGCCAGGGGAAGTGATAAAGGAGCCTTTGAGGCCAGGCTGAGTATGTGTGTGCATGCGTGAGAAGGTGCAGTCAGAAAGAGGTTAAAGAAGGAGCAAAGCAGAAGGAGGCAGAGAGGTAGAGGAGAGCGAGTGGAGAGGAGAGACCATGACGGGGTGTGTGTGTGTGTGTGTGTGCTGCTGCTGCGGTGCTTGTGAAAATAAGGCACACAGCTGATTGTAGTAAAGTCATGGGGAAAGGCGGAGCCAGACTGCCGGTGACAAGTACAAGAGGCTTGAAAGTGAGAAGGAGCTCTGCCTACGGCCACACCACCCTGAATACGCCCGCTCTCGTCTGATCTCGGAAGCTAAGCAGGGTCGGGCCTGGTTAGTACTTGGATGGGAGACCGCCTGGGAATACCAGGTGCTGTAGGCTTTTTGCTTTTACACCACCAGGGGGCACTCTACTCCCTCACACTGTTTTTTACCCAAAACCTCAAGCAAAAAGCCCCCCTGCACACCTAGCTCCTACAAAATCAACACTCCAGCCCCCCCCCCCCCCCCAACGCCAATATCAACTACTACCTTCTACAGGTAGTCCCGGGCAGCCAATCAGTGGACTTTGGCTCAGGAGATCACCATCCTTCACGTTCAACCGTAATGCCCAAGACATCTTAGTAAAGTTGCGTCAAGTCTTCCAAGCCTGCCCTCAAGTCATTGAAAGGGGTGCATCATGCACGTTGCTCTCCTGGGGCCTATTCAAAAGAACTCGGGGCTGAGTAAGGCACATGTTGTGGGGGGTGTGAAGCAACGCTACAAGAAAAGGTCTACTGGGCAAGTCAAGCCCTTGCTTGACTGCAGCCAGTGGCGAATAATGGTACCTGCTATAGGTGAGGGGTCCTCCCTCCGGTAGCTGGGGTGGGGATGTTCTGACTCCCTCCCCGGCGGTTGGCTTCCAGTAGCTAGCAGAACGGAAGCCACAGGTTCCCGGAGATCCATGGGCTGAGCACCTGCTAGGAGAGCAAAGGCACTAACAAGTGCAGGCATGAGGCCCCACGCCACGTGCACCCTGCTGCTGCTGCTGCTGCTCCTGTGGAGCAAAGCCCTGTGAGCAAAAAGTGTTAAAGTTAGGCCAGGGTAAGTGAGAAAGGAGCCTTTGAGGCCAGGCTGAGTATGTGTGTGCATGCGTGAGAAGGTGCAGGCAAGAAGAGGTTAAAGAAGGAGCAAAGCAGAAGGAGACAGAGAGGTAGAGGAGAGCGAGTGGAGAGACCATGACGGGGGTGGGGGGGTGTGTGTGTTGCGGTGCTTGTGAAAATAAGGCACACAGCTGATTGTAGTAAAGTCATGGGGAAAGGCGGAGCCAGGCTGCCGGTGACAAGTACAAGAGGCTTGAAAGTGAGAAGGAGCTCTGCCTACGGCCACACCACCCTGAATACGCCCGCTCTCGTCTGATCTCGGAAGCTAAGCAGGGTCGGGCCTGGTTAGTACTTGGATGGGAGACCGCCTGGGAATACCAGGTGCTGTAGGCTTTTTGCTTTTACACCACCAGGGGGCACTCTACTCCCTCACACTGTTTTTTACCCAAAACCTCAAGCAAAAAGCCCTCCTGCACACCTAGCTCCTACAAAATCAACACTCCAGCACCCCCCCCCCCCCCCCCAAACACACCTTTTCTTTTTTTCACATACAACTTACCCTACGCTCATCCAAAAAGAAGCCAACGCCTGGCTTTAAGGAGGATCAAGCAGCACTTGCCGGAACGCCAATATCAACTACTACCTTCTACAGGTAGTCCCGGGCAGCCAATCAGTGGACTTTGGCTCAGGAGATCACCATCCTTCACGTTCAACCGTAATGCCCAAGACATCTTAGTAAAGTTGCGTCAAGTCTTCCAAGCCTGCCCTCAAGTCATTGAAAGGGGTGCATCATGCACGTTGCTCTCCTGGCCTATTCAAAAGAACTCGGGGCTGAGTAAGGCACATGTTGTGGGGGGTGTGAAGCAACGCTACAAGAAAAGGTCTACTGGGCAAGTCAAGCCCTTGCTTGACTGCAGCCAGTGGCGAATAATGGTACCTGCTATAGGTGAGGGGTCCTCCGGTAGTAGCTGGGGTGGGGATGTTCTGACTCCCTCCCCGGCGGTTGGCTTCCAGTAGCTAGCAGAACGGAAGCCACAGGTTCCCGGAGATCCATGGGCTGAGCACCTGCTAGGAGAGCAAAGGCACTAACAAGTGCAGGCATGAGGCCCCACGCCACGTGCACCCTGCTGCTGCTGCTGCTCCTCCTGTGGAGCAAAGCCCTGTGAGCAAAAAGTGTTAAAGTTAGGCCAGGGTAAGTGAGAAAGGAGCCTTTGAGGCCAGGCTGAGTATGTGTGTGCATGCGTGAGAAGGTGCAGGCAAGAAGAGGTTAAAGAAGGAGCAAAGCAGAAGGAGACAGAGAGGTAGAGGAGAGCGAGTGGAGAGACCATGACGGGGGTGGGGGTGTGTGTGTGTGCTGCGGTGCTTGTGAAAATAAGGCACACAGCTGATTGTAGTAAAGTCATGGGGAAAGGCGGAGCCAGGCTGCCGGTGACAAGTACAAGAGGCTTGAAAGTGAGAAGGAGCTCTGCCTACGGCCACACCACCCTGAATACGCCCGCTCTCGTCTGATCTCGGAAGCTAAGCAGGGTCGGGCCTGGTTAGTACTTGGATGGGAGACCGCCTGGGAATACCAGGTGCTGTAGGCTTTTTGCTTTTACACCACCAGGGGGCACTCTACTCCGTCACACTGTTTTTTACCCAAAACCTCAAGCAAAAAGCCCTCCTGCACACCTAG